>NC_063340.1:89061567-89113234 GCF_021869965.1 Rhincodon typus
TTCTGAAGAAGGGTCTAGGTCTGAAACGTCAGCTTTCCTGCTCCTCTGATGCTGCTTGGCCTGCTGTGTTCATCCAGCTCTACACCTTGTTACCTCTTTAACTTTTTAAACTTTGTTTTTTTTATTTTTCTGCTTTCTTCCAAGATTCTGTATCTAAGGTACCTTTATACCTAAGATGGCACCATAAGTGGTAACCTGTAAACTTTTCACTGCACTCATGTGAGTACATGTAAAGACAAACTTAGCCTGGCTAATGACACCCACATCTCTGTGAATAAATGAGAAAAACAATTGGGATCTTGCCACTGGATAGTTGATGCAGTTTTGTGTTGTTGGATGCAAATCAACATTGAGGTTTCTCCCCATTCATGAAACTCCTTCAGATACCAGAGAGATAGCTATCAGCCCGAGCTTGTTTCGAATTCACTTCCTGGAGTTGGAAGTCCACAGTTCAACAGCGAATCCAATCGGGGAACTTGCACGTATTGAGAAAACAGACTGAAGTCCACATCAAATTCTCTCGCTCAGTAGCCCATTGAGAAAGGCACAGTGTTGGAGATAGGAACGTACAAAGCTTAGACTCATGTGGACCAGCTGAGAGAGCTCAAGGTGCCAGGGCAGGGGGAGGTTTTGCATTCTTACAACCAATCTCGGTTAAATGTATTTTTATCCTTATGACTTGTTTGTTTCCAGATCAACAGTGACCATTTTGCAACGGCAATTTATCCAATATGTTTAATTCTAGTTGTCATGCACAGTCACAGTGGCAGCAGATTCAAAATATTTTGAAGAATTCTGCAGTGAAAATTTGACTAACGTTAAAACTCACTTAAATCATTAAAATGGTGCTCTTGTTCAGCAGTGGGAGTGTCCCTACCTCTTGACTAAGGTTCAAGTCCAACACACTCCAGAGTTGTATCTAACTATCCCTGAACAGGTTGATTAAAAATATGAAAAAATACATGGAATTGCTGGAGAAACTCAATGGGTCTGGCAGCACCTGTGGAGAAAGAAACAGTTAACATTTCAAATCCAGTATGACTCTTTTTCAGGAGAGGTTGGGTATACCTTTCGGAGGAATAAAACTTCAGAGGAAGGGTCATACTAGACTAAAAGTATTAACACTTTCTCTCTCCACAGTTGCTACCAGACTGGTTAAGTTTCTCCAACATTCTCTGTTTGAATTTCAGATTTACAGCATCTGCAATATTTTACTTTTTATTAAAACTTACTTCCCTCCAAAACTGAAAAGTTGCATCTTAGGTCTAGGTATACAGAAGCAATTCCATCTCAGCTGTTGAGACATGAGTTGGCACAGTGGCACAGGAATATTTTTGGCAATGGCCAGGCCCCATGGTTTAGTCAAAGGAGTCTGTACTTCTAAGCCAGAAGCTCTGGGTTCAAGACTAACGTCAGCACTGGTAGATATCAGAAGGGATGTCAATGGCCTAGTTCAAACAAGTTGATAATCGGCCTGCTAAATCTTCCATCACTTCCCTTTTCTTCCCAAAAGGGGAAGATACAAAGTATTGATGGAGCATTGAAAAGTCAAAAGGTAATTGCAGATGAGGACTTATCTTCCACAACTCGTATTTCAAATCTAAATATAGGAAACAATGAGGGTATAAAGGTAGAGCTGGCTAAGATGAACTGGGAAACCATGTTAAAAAGTAAGTCAGTACAGTTGCATCAATAGACTGTTAAGGGGATATTTAATAACTCTCAGAAAAGATTTAGATGGGAAAGACTCTTTGAGAAGGCTGCAATATCCATGGCTCAATCAGAAATTTTAAGAATTTTATCAAATGGAAAGAAACACTATACAAATTTGCAAAGGTGAATAGTGAGTTTGAGGATTGTACAGGATTTAAGAACCAACACCTATTCATGTTGCTTCTTTTGTTCAAACTGTAAGAAAAAAAACCAAGCCCTCACAAGCTGTTTAGTTTATTGGCTTGGAGGAGACAGCTTATTACCCATGGGTCAAAAATAAACACCTCTTAAAGCCATATTATTGTCACAGGAGTTTGAAATTTATTAGAAGCCTCAAGCATTGTCAGAACTGGAAAGACATTTTCAGGCCATCAAAACTCAAAAGAAGCCAAAAGCTTGTCTATAATGAACAAATTCCATCTTAAATAAGTGGCAAAACAGGTTTTTAATTACTTCTATGCAAACTTAAGTTATATCCCCTTTAAAACCAAACACACGTATTCATATATAGACAGGACAAAGAGGGACATATCTCTCTGCAGAGTTGTTATGGGTGAGAACAAAAATAGATTCTTAAGTATCAAGAATTCAAACCACAAAAGTGGAATGGGTGACTTTCTCAGATTTCATTGACAACATCAGTTTGCATCAGAACAGGGCAATGGAAGAGCCTCAGTTTATAGAGCCAGTCAGTTAGACCCAAGTCCTTTATGGATTTGCAGTCAGTTTTCAGAGGCTTCAAGCATTGTCGTTTACTCATGAGGAGAGACAGTGTATGACAGAGAATGCCTTCCTTTTCAAGGAGCGAGAAATACCTTTGCTGCAGGTTTTTCTTTTCAACTGCACCACTGTGCAATCAGTGGCAAAACTTAAACTGTGCAAAAGGTATTGGTAGACAGTCTTCAGTTTAAGATTATTTCCATTCATTAATCTTGCAACAGTAACAAATCTAGCTTATCTCTCCCTCTCTCTCTAAACAGCTCTAAGGCCACTTAACCGTTTATAAATAATAAGCACAGCAAAGTTCCACTTTTGACTTTTGAGTGCAAAACTTGTTCAAAAGTTCCATTCTTCCCAGTTTTCATTCCCAAAATTATACTTGTTTCTATTAGAAAGAGTTTTTTTTGTGTGTACTACATGTGCAATTTTGTTAACAATACATTGGCAGCCTCACATGTATATGTTCAGTGACTGATCACCATAGTGAACTGCAAAAATAAATCTACACTCAGACTTTACTCAGGGATCTGAGTTGTTCAGTGTTATCATGGTGATTATAACAGACAGTAAATTGAATTTTGTTGTCGTTGTAGTGATTATAACGAGGTCAGCCAGGTGGCCCTCATAGAAATGAGTTTCCTGATTGGGGCTGTTAATCTGGTCCAATCAGGGACCTTTGGCTGACAGATGTAAACAGGAATGTCAGAGGTTCTATTCACTCAGAGCTATCTGTAAGGGAGCTGGATGAGTGTCAAGTACTATGCATGTGTAAATAAAGGGTGACTTGGTGATGGGATACTGGCCTCTGTGGAGTTATTTCAGTTGTTTATTGCAGGATGAATGCAATATAAAAATAAGGAGATTTTACTGCTGCTGTATAAGGCAAAGGTGAGACCACATCTGGAATACTGTGTACAGTTTTGGTCTCATTGTCTGAAAAAGATATAATTGCTTTGCAAGTAAGTGAAAGAATGTGCACTCAACTCATTCCCAGGATAAAGCATTATCTTATATTGAACAGGTTTGG
Organism: Rhincodon typus; assembly: GCF_021869965.1. Classification (NCBI taxonomy): domain Eukaryota; kingdom Metazoa; phylum Chordata; class Chondrichthyes; order Orectolobiformes; family Rhincodontidae; genus Rhincodon; species Rhincodon typus. The sequence continues at coordinate 89,065,028 of NC_063340.1, forward strand.
CTTATATCCAGTAGAATTTAGAAGAATGAAGTTGTCTTATTGAAACATATAAGATTTTCAGGAGACTTGACAGGGTGGGTGCCTTAAGGTTAGGAGACCAAAACTACAGAGACATCATTTAGGAACAAGAGGTCATCCTTTGAAACAGGATTAAGGGGCAGTTTTCTCTCTCAGAGGGTCAGTAAATTCCCTATCCCAGAAGACTTGGAGTTTAAATTCATTCAAAACTGAGTTTGATAGATTTTTCATAAAGAAGGGGATCAAGGGTTATGGGACACATCCAGGAACATGAAGATGAAACCGCAGTAAGATCAGCCATGACCCTATGAATGGTAGAACGGCTTTAAAGGGCTGAATGGCCTTCTCAGCTCAATTGCCTCAAACTGTTTTGAAGGTTTATCAATTCAATGACTCCAGGATTTTTAATTCTTACTCAGGAGCGTATTCCCTGTGTTAATCACTATGTTTTCCTGCCTACGTCCTCGACTAGACCTTTCTAGCTTCGCACTAATTGACTCTGGTCCTCTGGTCATGGTTTAACTTGCATCTGTGCTAAAACAGCTCACTTTAGATCATTAAGTCACCTCATTGGCAGTCCTGCAGTCTAGTTTCCTGCTAATTAACCCAAGAACACACAATAAGAGGTGAGATATTGGTTATTAAATGGTGAGGGAGATGTAAAAATCACATATTTGCTCAGCATTGCTAAAGAAGCTGAAAGATTAATCTCAGTTCAGAAGTGAAAATTGATAATGTCAGCTTTCCATGTATTTTGGCCTCATGCAGCAAAACAAGTTACATGGTACTTCCTGGAAGACCAGACTGAGGTAATAATCATGGTTTTACAAACAACATTCATAAAGGGCAGAATCCACATCTTCTGAATGTTCACAATGTTCTGAATGTTCTGAAGTATTTTCATTGTTTGTACAGCTCTGGCTTGGCAAGTCTCACTTGATGCACAGACTGAAAGTGCAGGAACTGTTCTTAATTGTCAGTTTGTACTGCCAGTCCCCATTGGAAAGGATGCAGGAGTAGCCAGTATGGATTGTGGGATAGTTTACATTGGTGCTGTTTCTGATGCAAGACCAAGGAACTGAAATTCAGACACAAGGTGGGTAATAACTATTCAGTAGATCCTGCCTGTGTGTGAGCAGAAAGGAAGCAATACATGGCTGCCCAGTCTATGCTGCAGTTACGGAAAATCTTACTCACATGCTGTTAGAACTGAAGAGAGGGAGAAACGTCAACAGCCTGCATTTATATAGTGCCTTTAACAGAGCAAAGCACTTCAAGGTGCTTCATGAGAGTGTTATCAAGGTGAAATTTGACACTGAAACGTATCAACATAATAGGAGAGCTGGCTAACAACTCTGCCAAAAAGATAGGTCCTAAGGAGCATCTTAAAGGAGGAGAAACAGGTAGCAAGACTGGTAGTTTCAGGGAATAAATTCCCCTTGAACTGGAATCACTTGGCATTGTCACCAGTGGCAGATTATTCACACTCCACACTAACATTCACAGCCTTGATGAGCTCAACATTCATCCAAGATAATAAACAGAAAAGAGACAATAAAATGCAGTGTTTAATCGTTGATGTAAGTATTGGTGTACATCATTGACCCAGAGCACATTAGCTGTCCCTCTCCATGGTAATTGTTACAGTGAATAATAGTCTCCAAGGGCAGTTCCAAACACTTTGTTAGCTAGAACAGAGCTTGTACTGGGATTGAAGGCTGTAATGTTAGAAGTTGAAGTAACATTGTTCTACAAATACTCACAATAGACAGAAAGTTTATAGTTATGAACTTTGGCTTCATAATGGCTGAAAGTGTTGGCTTTTTGTCAGGAACCACAGTGATACTTGATGTGATTAATGGAAGAAAGCATTAAAGTTGACAAGTGCATTGGAGGTGCAGCCAATTCCCTAACCTAAAAAAAATGGATCAGAATATTTCTGTAGTTGATCATTGCTCTAAGAAATGAATATGAATAACAGCACAGACATGGACAGTCATTGGTCCAGCCCCACAGACTTAACTGCTGATATTGCTGACATTTCTAAATGGGATAAACTCAGAAATTCTTCACTGAGTTAGAGGTAATGTCCATTACACCTTTGTCCCAATAACACCTGCAGGATGAATAACATGGTGCTGCTTGAAGAGGAATATGAGTTCATGGGATTCTTCTGATAACATAGCTGTGATTTCTTAATGAATCAATAACCTTAAGAAAAGATTACTGGATCATTTATTGATTCTTGAGGGGTCTTGATATGCTGCCACATTTGATTACAACAATGTCTATGCTGCAAAGTAATGTTCTGCTGTCTGCAAGATATTTTGGGATGTTCTAAAGGAATGACAGGTGCTATAAACTGAGTTATCTTTCTTTCCACAATGGTCTTCAGCAACAAGTTACATTTTTGAGAGATAACAAGGTGTAGAGCTGGATGAACACAGCAGGCCAAGCAGCATCAGAGGAGCAGGAGATCTGACGCTTTGGGTCTAGATTATAATGTCTTTGATACTGTGTCATACCAGAAGGAGGAAAACAAAATGCTTACGCAACTGGAAAAAAGGAATAAAAACCAAAAGAACTGCGGATGCTGAAAATCAGGAACAAAAACAAAGTTGCTGGAAAAGCTCAGCAGGTCTGGCAGCATCTGTGGAGGAGAAAACAGAGTTAATGTTTCGGGTCCGGTGACCCTTCTTCGGAACTGGATGTAACGTTAACTGTGTTTTCTCCTCCACAGATGCTGCCAGATCTGCTGAGCTTTTCCAGCAACTTTGTTCTTGTTCCTGGAAAAAAGGAATATTCATCAAGACATCTTGAGAAATTTAGAAGATTTCCCAGTCGAAAGACACTAGTATCTCCCACTAAAGTGAACACCTTCTCCACGTCCAATCTATCCAGGCCTCTCAGTATTTTGTAAGTTTCAAGACATTCCCCCTCATCCTTCTATACATTCTATACATCAAATAGAGATCCAGAGTCCTCAACTGCTCCTCATGTTTCAAAGTCAAAAGTCACACAACACCAGGTTATACTCCAACAGGTTTATTTAAAATCACAAGCTTTCAAAGCCCTGCTCGTTCATTTAGTGAAGTGCTAGTCATGGCTGCCATAATATTATCAAGCCCTTCATCCCCAGGATCATTCTTGTAAACCTCCTCCATACCGCCTCCAATGCCAGCATATCCTTCCTTAGATGTGGAAACCAAAATTGCTCACAATATTACAAATGTGGCATGATCAGAGCCTTATAAAGTCTCAGCAGCACACCCCCGCTCTTGAATTCCAGTCCTCTTGAAATTAATGCTAACATTGCATTTGCCTTCCCAACAATTAACTGAACCTTAATGTTAACCTTAAGAGAATCCTGCACTAGGACTCCTAACTCCCTGGGTGCTTCAGAAGCCTTTGCTCATTTAGAAAATGTTCTATGCCTCTATTCTTTCTCATTACCTCACACTTCAAAGTTCATTACCTCACATTTTCCCACATTATATTCCATCTGCCACTTTCTTGCCCACTGTTCTTGCTTGTCCAAATGCTTCTGCAGCCTTTCTGCCTCTTCAACACTACCTGTCCCTCCACCTATCTTTGTGTCATCCACAAGATAAGCTTGCAACTTCTAAAAAAAGGCATTATGTTTCCTTTCTTAATGTTACTTCACTCATGTAGATTTACAATTCAGTGAGAGCCACAGCAATTAAACCATGGGATGGTGGATATCATGTGGATTTATGCTGATGGATTTATCGTGGCATAATCACAATACATGGAAGGGATAAGAACATCTCAGCCAATGGAGTACTCAGGATCATCTGTACCATTATTTTTATGACACCTGCAGAGACCTGATATTTAAGATAAGCACTGAAATAAGTTATATAGTCCTTCATATTTTAACATGTAATTAATACCTTCCAAACCCATGACTACTTCCATCTAGAAGGACAAGGGCAGTAGATACAAGGGAAAACTGCCACCTGCAATTTCCCCTCCTGACTTGGACACATATTGCCATTCTGACTTGGAAATATATCACCATTCCCTTGCTGTCACTGGGTCAAAATCCTGGAATTCCCTCCCTCATGGCATTGTGTGTCGGCATACAGCGGATGAACTGCAGCTCACCACCACCTTCTCAACTAGAGCGGGCAATAAATTCTGTTCCAGCCGGTGATATCCATGCCCCACAATTGAATAAAGAAAAAATATATACTTTTACCAATTCCCACTTGAAGCATTTTTCATTATTGTGACCACAAATATTTCTACAGGTTGTTGACATGATCGTAAGTATCTCACTTTTTTGTTCTAGTTCTGTATGCAACTTGTAAATGGTGATCAGTTGTGAACAGAGCATGTACGTTTTTAATAAATGTCACCCTCAAAACTTGGTGATTACTTTGCAACTTAATGATGAAGCTGCCCAAAATGTGGTGTCTTCAGCATCTGGCTTTTTCTTCTTCAGGTCTTGTTGTATCTTTGACCAAGATTTTGGCTGCATGCCTATATATCTCCTCATGTGGACCCTTATGTTAAATGTGATTTGATAATTGGAGCATTCACTGTATAAATGAACAAAATAAATACAAGTTGTTTTAGCTTGATGCTAACCCTCAGCTTGTTTGTTTATATGGATGTTTAACCACGCTGTGGAAACTCTGCCTTTTAGAGTCTGCTTTGATGTAAACTAAAGAATAATCTGAATATCTTTCGCTATTTGTCGATATAGCATCTTTAGGTGCAGGTCAGCCAATTAATCTGGTCAATAGATATCTCATCCTTTAAAGGTTTCTCTTACTTACATTTAAAACAATCCCTTTTGGTTCTCCCATCTCTTTCTCGAGCTAAAAATTAAAATGAATCAAATGATGGTTGCTACTCACAAGACTTTTTCCATAAGGATGACCAGTTTACAAGGCTCATTACTATATGTTGTTGATTCTTTTGTTGGTTCTAAAATTCATTGTCTGGGAAAATGTCTCAAGCACATACTAGAAAAAAATTGAATAAAGGCAAAACGCTGTGGATACTGGAAATCATTCTGAGGATGCTAGAAAATAATTATATGTATTACTTCAACTGTTCTACTTCTCCCAGTCAAAGGGGTAATTAAAATTCCCCATTATAAATAAAATTCTCTGATATTATATTTATACATCACATCTATTCACTCCTCGTTATATCACTGGAGGACTTTTTGTGGTGCAGTGGATAATATACCTGCCTCTAAGTTAGAAATTCAACTTTGAATTCCATTCCAGGGTGCCACCAAACCTGCAATTCCTTCATGCCAGTGGCAGACAGTAAGAGTGAAATAGCCTGGTCAGCCAGCTGAGGGAAAAAGTATTGGTAGCTCAACAATCACTCTACAAACCTCCACACACGATGCATGTAAAATATCTAATTTGCCTCAGCAACTCAGATTCCCTACATGAACTAGAACTGACAGAGAGAATGGCAGGACTGGTAGCTCAATGTTCCAGGGTTTAGATGTTTCAGGCATGATAGAGTAGAGTGTATAAGGGGTACAGGAGTTGCATTACGGATTAAGGAAAATGTCACAGCTGTACTAAGGGCTCAACCAGAGAGGCAATATGGATACAATGTAGGAGTAAGAAAAGTGAATTCGCCATGATGAGGTTATACAGCCTCAATAGCCAGTGGGAATTAGAGGAACAGATACATAAGCAGATCATGACAATACTTAAAATCAACAAGGTTGTGGTATTGGGTGGTTTTAATTTCCCCAATATTCACTGGAATTCCCTTTGTGCCACAGGCTTAGATGCAGCAAAATTTGTTAGATGTACCAAGGAGGGTTTTTTGAAACAATATATTGTCAGTCCAACCATGGAAGGAGCCATATTAGACTTCATACTGGGGAATGAGCCTAATCAGGTCACTGAAGATTTTCAATGGGGGAGTATTTTGTGAACAGGGATAATAATTCCATGAATTTTAAATTATGGAAAAGCCTCAAACTTGTCTTCAGGTGAAGGTGCTAAATTGGGGGAAAGCTAATTACAACAATATAAGGCAAGAACTAGAGAAATTGGAATGGAGCAGCTGTTTGAAGGTAATCCACATCAGACATGTGGGAGTCTTTCAAAAGCCAGTTGACCAGAATTCAGGAACAGCACGGTTCTGTGAGGATGAAAGATAAGAATGACAAGATTCGGGAACCTTGAATAACAAGCAACATTATAAGTTTAATTAAAAAGAAAATGGAAGCATATGTAAGGTTTAGGAAACAGAAATCAAACAAGGCACTTAAATAGTATCCAGGAAGCAGAAAAGAACTTCAAAAAAAATTAGGAGGGTGAGAGGGGGCCACATAATGTCCTTGACGAGAAGGACTAAGAAGAATCTCAAGGCATTTAATATGTATATCGAAGAGAAGAGGGGAGATGGTAAAGGGTAGGGACAAAGGACAAAGGAGGGAATTTATGTATGGAGCCAGATGAAGTGGATGAGGTCCTTGTTGAGTACTTAACATTGGTATTCACCATGAAGAACGACATGGATGATAAGAAGTGGGATAAGAGTGGGATTTGTTGATACTCTAAGGCATGTTGATATTAAGAAGGAGGTGGTGTTCGGGTGTCTTGAAAAACATTAGAGTAGACTAACCCCCAGATGCTGATAGAGGAGGCAAGGGAGGAGATTGCTGAGAATTGACAGAGGTCTTTGTGTGCACTTTAGCAACAGGCAAAGTTCACTAAGACTGCAGAATAGCCAATGTTGTACTTTAGTTCAAGGAGGGCGACAGGGATAATCCAGGAAATTAAAAGCCAGTGAGGTTTACAACAGTGATAGGGAAATTATTGAAAAAGATCCTTATCAACAGGATTTACTTGCATTTGGAGAAGAATGGACTTATCAGGGATAGTCAGCGTGGCTTTACGCAGGAGAGGTCTTGTCTCTCAGACTTGAGTTCTTTTTTGAGGAAGTGATAAAGATGACTGATGAGGGTAAAGCAGTGGATGATGTCTACACGGACTTTACCAAAGCATTTGAGAAGGTCCCTCATGGTAGGCTGGTCCAGAAGATCATATTGCATGGAATCCAAGGTGAGTTGGCAAATTGGATACAAATTGGCTTGGTCAAAGAAGACGAAGAGTAGTTGTGCCGGGGTTTTTCTGTCTGTAGGTCTGTGACCAGTGGTGTTCCACGAGACTCAGCGCTGGGACCTCTGTTATTTGTAACACGTGCGAATAATTTGGATGAAAATGCTGTTGGTCTGATTGGTAAGTTTGCAGATGGCACAAAAATTAATGGAGTTGTGGATAGTGAGAAAGGTTGTCAAAGGATGCAGCGGGATATAGATCATCTGAAAGATGGTTGGACAAATGGCAGATGACATTTAATCCAGACATATGTAATGCAATGCATTTTTGGAGGTTAAATGCAAGAGGAAAGTATACTGTAAATGGCCAGACCATTAGGAGCATTCATATATAGTTATCTTGGGGTCCAAGTCCATAACTCCAGAAATGTGGAAAAACAAATGGGATTATAAGTTGGTAAAGAAGGCGTACGGCACGCTTGCTTTCAAGGCAATTGGTCAGGCATTGAGTATGAAAGTTGTCGTCATGTTGCAGCTGTATAAAACTTTAGTTGGGCCACATTTGGAGTACTGTGTGCACTTCTGGCCACTGCAATATAGGAAGGATGTAGAGGCTTAGGAGAGGGTGCAGAAGACGTTTACCAGGATGTTGTCTGGATGACAGAGTTATGAGCTACAAAGGAGAATCATAGAGTCAGAGTCATACAGCAAGAAAACAAGCCCTTTGGTCTATCTTTGTCCATGCCAACTAGGTTTCCTGAACTAAACTAGCCCCATTTGCCTGCATTTGGCCCATTTCCCTCTAAACATTTCCTATTCATGTACCTGTCCAAATGTGTTTTAAATGTTGTAATTGTACCAGCCTCCACCACTTCCTCTGGCAGTTCATTCCATCCATGCACCACCCTCTGTATGAAAATGTTGCTCCTTAGATCCTTTTTAAATCTTTCCCCTCTCACCTTAAACTTATGCTCTCTAGTTCTGGACTCCCGTACCAGGGGAAAGACCTTGGCTATTCGCCTTCATTATATCACTCATGATTTTATAAACCTTTATAAGGTCACCCCTGAACTTCCTATGCTCCAGGGAAAATAATCCCAACTTATCCCACCTCTCCTTATTATTTAAACTGTCCAGTCTCAGTAAATCTTTTCTGCACCCTTTCCAGTTTAATGACATCCTTCCGAAAGCAGGACGACCAGAATTGTATGCACTACTCCAAATGTGACCTTACCAATGTCTTGTACAGCTGTAACATGGCATCCTAAGTCCTGTACTTGATGCTCTGACTGATGATAGCAAGCCTGCCAAATACCTTCTTCACCATGCTGATGATCCTGTGAATTCACTTTCAAGGAACTAGGCACCTGCAACCCTTGATCTCTCTGTTCAACTTTGCAAGGCCCTATCATTAACTGTTTAAGTGCTCCCCTGATCTGACTTACCAAAATGCAACATCTCACTTTTATCTGAATTAAACTCCTTTAGCCATTCCTTGGCCCAGTTGATCAAGATCCCGTTGTACTCTTAGATAATCTTTCTCGTTGTCGACTTTACCACCAATTCTGGTGTCATCTGATGACAAACTTGGGTTGTTTTTCCTATAGTGTCAGAGGTTGAGGGACGAACTGAAAGACGTGTATAAAATGATGAGTCATAGAGTCATAGAGATGTACAGCATGGAAACAGGCCCTTTGGTCCAACTCATCCACACCGACTAGATATCCTAAATAAACCTAGTCCCATTTGCCAGCATTTGGCCCATATCCTTCTAAACCTTTCCTACTCTTATATCCATCCAGATGCCTTTTAAATGTTGTATTTGTACCAGCCTCTACCTCTTCCTCCAGCATTCTCTCTGTGTGAAAAAGTTGTCCCTTAGATCCCTTTTAAAACTTTCCCTTCTCAACTTAAACCTATGTTCTCTAGTTTTGGACTCCCTCACCCCTGCAAAAAGAACTTGTCTATGTACCCTATCCGTGACTCTCATGATTTTATAAACCTCTATAAGGTCACCCCTCAGCCTCTGACTCTGAAGGGAAAATAGCCCCAGTCTATTCAGCCTCTTGCTATAGCTCATACTGTGCAACCCTGGCAACATCCTTGTACATCTTTTCTGAACCCCTTTAAGTTTCACAACATCTTCCTATAGCAGGGAGACCAGAATTGCACTTAGTATTCCAATAGTGGACTAACTATTGTCAAGGCACAGCTAAAATGGATGGTTTGACCCAGCCACGTCTCTTTCCTAGGATGGAAATGTCAGATATTAGGGGGCATGGGTGTAAGGTGAGAGGTGCTCCCCTTAAAGATGTGCAGTGAAAGTTTTTTTTTACACAGAAGGTGGTAGGTATCTGGAACATGTTGCCAGGGGAGATGGTGGAAGCAGGTATTATTGCAATGTTTGAGGCATTTAAACAGACACACAAATAGACAGAGAATAGAGAGATATGGACCATGTGCAGGCAGATGGTATATAATTTAAAATGATATCATGTTTGACACAGACATGGTGGGCCGAAGGACATGTTCCTGCGCTGCATTGTATTATTTTCAAACCACTACCAGAAGTTGTGTAAACTATTTGAACCAGCCAATTGTGTTCGATCTTCTTTTCTATTTCTTCATTTAGCCTAATGATTTCACTCACCAATCAGACTCACTGAGTTGTCTTCCTTATTCTGCTGTACTTATATCTTTGCACCGCCTCCCCCTTTCCCACTTTCTCTCTGTACAATCAAAAAGCCTTCTTAAAGTTTTGCCAAATATTATCCTGAGACATTTATCTCCCTACCATGCATAGCTTGGTGACTTAAGCTGAAATGGTGATTTAATAACACAATTTTAGCTAAGTTGCTAGTTCCCTCTCATGTTTTATTTCATATCCAACATGCATCTCAGTAAAAGACTCTAATCCAATCAAACTGACTGTCCTAGTCACCCTTCTCACAGAATACAGAAGTCAAGGGTGGCATAGTGGCTCAGTGGTTAGCACTGCTACCTCAGAGTGCCTGGGACCCGAGTATGATTTCACCCTCGTTGTCTGTGTGGAGTTTGCACATTCTCCCCACGTCTGCGCGGATTTCCCCCGGGTGTTTTGGTTTTCTCTCACAGTCCAAAGATATGTAAGTTAGGTGGATTGGCCATGCTAAGATGTGCAGGCTAGGTGGGTCAGCCATGGGAAATGCAGGGTTACAGGGATGCAGTGGAGGGGGGGTGTAGATCTGGGTGGGATGCTCAGTGGAGCGTCGGTGTAAACTGGATGGGCCAAAAGGCCTGCTTCCACACTGTAGAGAATCTATGAAGTGATGTCCATTTTGTTTTTAAAATCTTTGCTGGCTCCCAAAGTCTTAAATTTCTTAAATTCTTAAATTCCAATTCTTAAAGTCTAAGCTCTCCATTTAAGACCTCATTTCTAACCAGGCTTTGGCAATCCAAACCTTTCTCTCCTCATCTGATCCAATGTCTAGCCTTAGGCTTCATCCAGAGGTTTTGACCATGGAGGCTCAGATCTTGAATTGCAAATTTAGATCCTTGAAAACCCTTTTTGTTCAGAATTTCGGTCATAATTTCATAGAGAGGAGGCTTGTGTGAAACTTTCAGGGCATTGGCTTTCAAGAAGAGGTCAGTTCTGATGAAAGATCATGTGAATGAAACTTTAACCATTTCTCTCGCTCTCTCTCTCCATGGATATTGCCTGTCTTGCTGAATATTTGCAGCATTTTCTGCTTTCTTTCTCATATTTCTAGCAGCTGCAGTATTTTGCTCAACTGTTTCGCATATTTCCATTGTATTGTAGAATACATTGCATTTCGTTGGTGACAGTGGGGAGAAAAAGGACCGTTTAGCCATCTGGACCAGAACTACTGAAGAAGCCGTGGGAGCATCCGATAATAAAGCCCACAATTATCACTCACCACAAATAGAAAGCACATTAAATTTCCTTTCATATTGTCACATCCAGCCATCACAAGTCACAGCAAGTACCCATTCATTGCATTGTGAGACACCGGAGAAAGTGACAGTGTTCAAATGTAGGATTCGTACAGAATAATCTCTTGGCCAGGGATGTTGACAAACCAACAAGGAGTGCAGCAACTTTGTCTGTTCCATGATTCCATTAGAGATTCTTTGAGGCAGACTTGAAATTCAGTTCCCGTCATATTAAAATTGGCACTTCTTTGGAGGACAATGGGAAATAGCCATATGCTTCTGGGGAATATAAAATAGGCAGTATTTTCGATGAAATATTTTTCGCTAGTGGCAGAACAGAGATTTGATTGGTACGTTCATTCATGAACAAAATGTAATAAAGGGTCATTACAGTCATTCTGAAATCAAACAAGATGAAGTGGTGATGCAGATATATCTACAGCAAAGGAACACAAACACTTATCTGGCTGCCTTTTCACTGACAACAATTTGAAAATGCTTTATATGTTGATTGAACTAAGTAGCACTCTGACAAAGAGATAATTGCATCTCTACACAGTTTGCAACAGGACCAATTAAAACCAAGTTATCCCTGACTCTCTGTGAATTGTTCCCTGCTTCCAGCCTTTGACTGTAACAGAGGACTGGAGGAAACATGAGCTGTCATGTGAAGGCAGGGTTTTAAAAAGTGTGTTTCTGAATGTGATTGTGATCTTAAATGGTCACCGTTTGAACAGGACATAAAGATACAGCACTGGACCCAGACAGACACTGGCTCCTCTGTCCTTTCTTTGGTTAGTGCGCCCCCAACGGGATTGCAGAAGCCAAACCTCACAACTTTGTCGAAAACCTTCTCATCTCGCTGCAGACTGGGGGAGAAGCAGTTGTCATGCTTCTGGCTCTTGGTCCAAGGGGCTGTTGACAGAATGGCTGATACAGGTGCCTCCTGGGGTGACCATAATGTCCCTTGGCCCTGTGCTAGCACTACGACGTGTAACTCAATCAGTTACCAGGCTGATAACTGTTCACGGTGGCCTGGGCCACAGCTGACTGGGCTGCTGTCTATGGTGCCATGATCACAATCCACCCACCTCCTGCCCAACAGGGATTTCTCTTGGAAAACACTACTGATGCTGAAAATCTGAAATTAAAAAAGAAAGTGCTGGAGAAACTGGGCAGGTCTGGCAGCATCAGTGATTATAGAAACAGTCAGTTTTATGAAAAAAAAATTGTGAATCCATTCAGTGTTAAATGTAATATCTTATTCTCATAAATATACCATTGTTTAAGCAAGCTGCCCAAAGTCGATTAAGTTTAAGTTCCAAACTACCAAAACAAAGAGATTTTTGAATCAATGAGAATTATGCCTCCTTACAGGAATTGCAAGCAGTATTGAGTGAAATACAAATTGGCTCCATTACTGGAAATTAAATGTAAAAATTCTAAAACAGCTGAGCCATTGTAATTCAACAGGATTTAAGTCAAGAACAGTTCAATTTTTCATTTACCTTGCATTTGTAAATTAAAATTATTGCAATGATATTTGAATTCCCATGTAAAATAAATTGTGAAGTTAGGTAAAAATCTTTATCTCAATCTTTTTAAAAAATATTGTCTTTGCAAGGTCAATTTTGCTACCAATCACACATTGCACTGAACTGAAGATGGACCTTTCTCTTGACCTGCAGAGGCCCGTGTGCTCCTAATGCTCCAACAATGGTATCTTTATTTGTCTTTATCTTTCTTTCTCTATTGCTTTGTGGTCCTATTTATCTCGGTCTATAACAATCAATTCCCTGCCCATTCTCCTATCTGATTATTTATTTATAAGCGTGTTTACCAACTGGAGCATATAATATTCAAGAACTCAACTTAGTTCTGCTCTATTAAACAATAACTAATTGTGCACACATCCACATACATTGGATAAGGTGGCTGGAATCATTAGCTGGTGGGTATTTAATTAATGCAGGAGATAGATGATTAACATTATCTAACCACTAATGTTCTCATCATTAATATTCACAGAGTCCTACCATGAAACAAATACAGATATACTGTGCTTTGCAGCAGCTTTCATATTAGAACAACGAAGATCATCAGAGCCTGTGAAAAAATATGGGGAAACTATGCAATGTGAAGAAAATACACAGATTACTTGAGGAACACATTTTGGATACAGACCTCTTTATTCACTTATAACTATAGACAGGTTGCTTGAAAAGAACACTGTTGTTTTTCAACGCTCTAATGTGGTAAGGAAAGAACAGGTCTTTAAGTGGAGGAAGTGAGAAAAAACGAATGAAACACAAAAATATAAATGAGAATAGAGCAGAGATCACAGTCCCATGGATCTATAGGATAACTTGCACAAATTAAATCTGTTAACATGCAGTTTAGCATAACAAACGGTATCAAACATATAAACACATGAATTAGGAGCAGAACCAGGCAATTTGGTCCCTTAAGACTGCTTCACCATCCAGTAAGATCTATCAATGTTTCAATAGCACATTCTCATCTATCCATCATAGGTTCTTTTTAGTCAAAGGTTATCAACTTCCACCTCATGACCCCACCTCCACCACTTTCTGAGTTCCAAATTCGTATAGCCCCCTGAGAAAAAAAGCTTTCTCCTCATTTCTGTCCTAAAGAGATGGCCCCAAATATTAAATCAATGTTCCGTAGTTCACACTTATCCATAAGAAGTAACATCCTTTAGATATCCACCTTGCCAAGACCATTCAGGATCCTATACACTTCGATCATCTCACTCTTCTATCGACTACTGGAAATTAGCACAGTCTGTCCAACGTTTCCTCATAAGATAATCCAGCAATTCCAGATATTAATTTAATTAACCTGCTCCGAACCATCTCCAATGCATTTAATTCCTTCCTTAAACCTGACCAAAATTGTACACAATTTGTGGGATGAGATCAAGAATGAATAACAAGTCACTATTTTCTGCCAACTGACCCATGGTTTCCGGCCTACTTTCACCCAGAGAAGCAGTCGACATGAGCAAATGTGGGCATTCCTAGCTGGACTAGCATTTGTTGCTCATCGCTAATTGCCCTTAAGAAGGTGGCAATGAGCTGCATTCTTGAACAGCTGAAGTCCGCTTGGTGTAGGTAAATCAAATGCTTTTAGGGAGGGAGATCCAAATTTTAGCACAGTGGCACTGAAGGAACAGCAATATATTTCCAAGGCATAGATCTGAGTGGCTTGGAGGGGATCTTGCAGAAGGCGGTATTCCCATGTATCTACTGCCCTTGTCCTACTTGCTGGAAGCAGTCATGTGCTTGAAAGGAACACTGGTAAATTTCTTATCGTGCATCTTATATATGTTATAGATTGCTGCTACTAAGTATCAGCAGTGGAGAGACTGAATGTTTGTGAATGTGGTGCCAATCCAGTGGGCTGTTTTGTCTTGGATGATGTCAAGCTCTTGAGTGTTGTTGGAGCTGCACCCATCAAGACAAGTGGGGAATATTCCATCACACTCCTGACTTGTACCTTGCCAATGGTGGACAGGATTTGGTGTGTCAAGAAGTAAGTTACTCATAGGAGGATACCTTTGTTCTGGCCTGTTCTTGTAGCCATGGTATTTACATGAATAGCCCTGTTTAGTTTCTGGACACACACACACACACATGCATACGCAAACTCTCTCTCACACAAACACACTCACACACACATACACTCACACAGACCCTCCCTCACACACATATAGCCCTTCACACACACACACACACACACACACACACACACACACACACACACATCTATGGGGTGAATCTTTTCATTAAATATGTTTGTTTATTTGAAGATACATTCTATTTTGTTCAAAAAACACACAATTTGTAGTCACAGTCAGTCAGTGTAGCATCTTATAAATTCCAGCTTTCAGGATAAAACCAGCCTGATTCCAGGTTAAAACTCTGAGACGGATTCTGAACAAAGCCTCACACCTACAATTCAGTGTCTGAGCTGAGATGTTACCTTTTGTATATTCCTATGGCTCTGTCATGCCAGCACAGCACTGACATTGACTTTATAAACACTTTACACACCGTCTAACACTCTTGGTCCCCTGCAGACACTTATCGGACACTCCATTCACACAGTTGTAGGATCTTTTGATCTCTCTGTCCTTGATCTCTCTACCTATAAACTCTGTGTCTCTGTGCTCTGCTCTCTCACTGCACCTGATGAAGAGGCTGCGCTCTGAAAGCTTGTGTGATTCCACATAAACCTGTTGGACTATAACCTGGTGTTGTGTGACTCCTGATTTTGTCAACCTTGTTTAAAGGTTGTAATAAAAAGAAGGTGGTGTGTTCAGCAATGGTAGTGCCACTAACTGTCAAGGGATTCTTTTTGAAGATGGTTATTGCTTTGGCATTTGTGTGGCATGAATGTAATCTGACACTTGTCAGCCCAAGCCTCAATATTTTCCAGGTCTTGCTGTTTTTGGACATGGACTACTTCAGTACCTGAAGAGTCGTGAATGATGCTAAATATTGTGGAATCATTTGTTAGCATCTCTGCTTCTGAGTTTATGATGGAGGGAAGGTCATTGATGAAGCAGCTGAAGAGAATTGAGACCAGGAAATTACCCTGAGAAAGTCCTGCAGAGATGTCCTGGAGCTGTGCTGATTGATTTCCAACAATAACAACCATCTTCTTTTTTTCTTATGACAGCAACTGGCAGAGAGCTTCCCCTTTGATTCCCATGGACTTGGGTTTTGCCAGGACTCCTTCATTCTTGACTCAGAAACGCAGCCTTGATGTCAGATGCGTTCACTCCCACCTCCCCTCTGGAATTCTCAATTCCTTTTTCCATGTTTGGTTCAAGGTTGTAACAAGACCAGGAGCTGAGTACCCAATTTGTGCACCAGTGAACAGACAGCTGACTTTTGCATTCAGGAGCAATACAGTGCACCCAATTTCCATGAGTTCGTGTCAGCTCCTCTCTAGTCCTCTAGGCAAAGGAAGTTTTACCCATTAGAACAGCCCAAAATTCATGAGGCAAGCTTATCTGCAAGTTTACTGAAATTGCATTTCCTCCATGTTTTTCTTCAAATTACAATCATTTTTTCTAGCACAACGCAGTATACAACTTTGTCACTTCAATGTAATTTTTGAGCACTTGCTTGCTTCAATTACACTAACTCAGAGCAGCTCTGCTTTCTGTTTCACTGGAAGCATTTCCTTGGCATCTGTAGTTGTCACGTTAAAAATTGATAAACATCCCTGACTTCAGGCTCTTAAAATGATGTGCTTGAACAAATGAGATGAGACTTTAATTTTCATATTTAAGAAAAAAAATCTAAATGTGTATTTGTGCTTTCCTCGAGCTTCAACTGCAAATACAGATTTAAGCTCTTCTGATATTTGGATGCATTCTAATGAAATTAGTGGGATATTTAAGTACAATTTACTATCAACAGTTTGATG
Organism: Rhincodon typus; assembly: GCF_021869965.1. Classification (NCBI taxonomy): domain Eukaryota; kingdom Metazoa; phylum Chordata; class Chondrichthyes; order Orectolobiformes; family Rhincodontidae; genus Rhincodon; species Rhincodon typus. The sequence goes on from NC_063340.1 coordinate 89,081,508, forward strand.
TATTTTTTGATCTAAAACCCGAATGCCTCGAAATATTTTACAGTCAAAGTATAATCACTGTTTTAATGGGGGTAACACAGCTGCCAATTTACACACAGCAAGTTCCCACAAACAGGAACGTAATAATGTTCAGGTAATTCAGGCTTTTTGTCAGTGAATTTGCTTGAGGGGTGCATATTGGATGGGACATCAGCACACATGTGCTTCTTTGAAATAACAGCACAAGATCTGTAACATCCATCTGAGAGGGGAGCGAGGACTTCAATTTACAATCTCCTCTGAAAGATGGGATATGCAACAGTGCATGCAGTGCGTTCTCAGTACTGCACAAGAGGATCAGATCTCAGAGGAGAGTTTCAACCATGGGAAACACCTAATGAAATGTTGAGAACTCCAGAAGGGATGCCTTCCCAACAAACTAATGGCACCATTAACACCAAGGAAATAATAGAACCCTTTCCATTAATCCAGAGGAAAGATATGAACCAGACATTGCCTGTGAAAGAATCAGGCCCTTGTTGGTCAATATTAATTTCAGGAACAGCTGTGAGAATCTAATTATAGCAGATGGACTGCAATGATTCAATAAGGCAGCTCACCAACAACTTCTCAAGGGCAACTAGGGACGGGCAATGAATGCTGGCCAGCCAACGATGCCCACATCCCGCAAAATGAATAAATAAATAAAGAATAATAATATAAACCTTTGGCTGAAATATTGATTTAAAATCAGTATTCACTTGTTCATATTGTTAACTTTTTCAAGTTATTTATTGACTTTTTTAACTATTTTCTCTATAACATGCACTATCATTACAATTTTGCCAGTGTATCTATGGCTCTGGTTGCTATGATACTTGTGTTTCCATGATAACTATTCATGTCTTTTGCCCTATTCCTATTTTCTCTCTTTATAAATGATGAAAAGGATCGTTCAGGGCTTAGAGGCTATTTAGAGAAAGACTGCAGACTTCCAAGCAGTGGGTTTGAAGTCTTGAGAGATGTTTGGAAAAAGTACAGATGTAAAGCAACAGACATACACACTCCAATTTATATCTTCGAGGGGTTCAAATAGTTTACATTATGTACAGCATGCCGCTTGGTAAGGAGGTGTCAGATTGAAATGTTCAGTTGGGTTAAACTACATACTAGAACAAGGAGAAAACTTGAGAATGATTACTTAGGTTGGGTGGAACAAGGCAATAGCGAATTTTGAAAATCAGGATGTAATGCTTTAAAGTCACCAGCAGGGATTGAGGAAGTCTATGTCTTGGCATTGTGTGAGTGCAGGTTTGGACAGTATGAGTAGCAATTTAGCTGAACGGTAGTGAATGTTTGTGAATGACAGACGCAAGCAGACCAGCAAGTATAGTCTTAGAAATCAATTGTCAGCACTAGAAAGCTGCAGATTAAAGGCCCAACACTGAAGGAGGAAGACAGATGACACGGAACAAAGAATTTCACTGCAGTCATCACAACTGGCCAGGTATAGTGTTGGAATCTCACACTGAACTAAATAAGACATTAAGGTTCAAAAACAGCACTAAATGTAGGCTGAGGGGTGATTAAACCCCAGGAGATGGGAGACAGCGGTGGAGAGTGAGGTGATAGAGTGAAAGCTAACTCGGTAAAAACTAACTGAAAAGGAAAGGGTTTGTGTAGATAATGACAATAATGATCATTGTGTAGATGACTTGTGGCATTGAACGGAGTACAGCAAAGCTTTACCAGGTTGTTCCCTGGGAATTAGACTAGGTTTCTATCCCACACTTACCAATTATCAAAGTGTGTCTCCCAGGACACTGGCTTCAGTCTCTGGATTGCTAGCTCCAGTGACATTACACAAACACCATCTAATCCCCATTATGATAAGCTCAACTCAGCTTGAAGTATGAGGCCATAATGAGGTGAACGATCTGGTTCCACTTGTGACAGTGTCCAGTGGGGGGAACCGAGTATGTGGTTGAGGATGAAAACAGTGTCTCTAGAATCTCTGGTTCTTGAATTGATGTGACTCGTAAGTGAAAATGACTAGCTCTAGAGATAAAGTACTATGAAAACTATTGGGCCCAAAGGCCCATAAGGCCCCTCAATCTAAATGGGCTGCTTTCTACGATGTTAAAGGAAGTAGAGGCAGAGATAGTGGATGCACTGGAAGCAATCTTCAGGAATCCTTATACTCTGGAAAAATCTCAAACGATTGGAAAACCACAGATGTAACACCACTATTAAAAAGGGGAGACAAAAAGAAGATAAATATACAAAGGTTAACTTAGCATCTCTCTTTGAGAAAATGTTAGAGTCCTTCTTAAAGGGTGCATAGCACAGTACTTAAAAACATATGGTGTAATCAAGCAGAGTCAGTACGGTTTCATGAAGGGGAAATTATACCTCATAAAATGATGACATCTTTTGTTATTTACTCATGGGACATCAGTGTCACTGGGTGGCCAGCATTAATTGCCTTTCCTCCTTGAGAAGGTGGTGTTGAGCTGCCTTCTTATACCACTGCAGCCCATGTGCTGTGGGTTGACTCACAATGCCCTTGGGGAGGAAATTCCAGGATCTTAACCCAGCGACAATGAAGGAATGGAGATATATTTCCGAGTCAGGGTGGTGAGTGGCTTGGAGGGGAATTTGCAGGGTGTGGTGTTCCCAAGTATCCGCTGCCCTTGTCCTCCAAGACGGAAGTAGTCATGGGTTTGGAAGGTGCTGTCTAAGGATCCTTGGCAAATTTCTGCAGTGTATCTTGTAGGTAGTACACACTGCTGCTGCTGCAGTGGAAGGTGTGGATTCATGAGTTCAGCAGGTAATGTTGAAGGTAAATGAAACATTGGTGCTTATTTTAAAGGGAATAGAATACAAACAGGAAAGGTCTTGCTAAAACTAGACAAGGCACTATTCAGTCCACATCTGGATTCCTGTAGGCAGAACATGATTGAGAATTATTCACAGTTAATGCTCTGGATGCTTGATAAAAGATGAATCAGAATTCCTACATTATTTGTAGTGGTCTGATATTCATAGGAACATTTGGAAAAGGAGGAAATCATTCAATCTATCAAGCAAGTTAGTCATGGCTGATTTTGACATCAACTCTATTTGTCCACCTTACCTTAATATTGCTCAATAAACATGTTGCTGAAGTGAAAAAAAAATGAAATAACTGCGGATGCTGTAAATCAGCAACAAAAACAGAAGTTGCTGAAAAAGCTCAGCAGGTCTGGCAGCATCTGTGAAGGAAAATATCAGAGTTAACGTTTCAGGTCCGGTGACCCTTCCTCAGACTCTGGTTTTCCAGCAACTTCTATTAGTGTCGCTGAATTATAAGCAGGACTGAAGGAAAGAATTTCACTCAGTCCAAAAAGTAAAGCCTTTTTAAAAACACTTTGTGTAACTTTATCCAAAAAGGTAGCTTAAGTAAGTGGGCACCTAGCTTATCAGCTTTCCTTACACTGACATCATACTGCAAAGTTGCACTTTAATCTAAATGTTTCAACATGTTCGACTACAGAGAAATTGTTAAGGTGATTCATATACTTGTAAAATAAAAATCAGATGCACAGTGATAAATGTGACTGTGTTCAGACTGTTCAGGATTGGCTATCAATACTGATAAAGCTCTATTACTTCAAGGGATGTGTAGAATTACCAGGCACCCCTGCCCCTCCCTCCCCCATTTCACGATGACATATTATCCAGTGAGGTGGTGAACCACAAAGATCAGAGAAGTTCACATGCCTGACAACAACTTGCAAGAAGTTTGGCAATCCTTGCTGGGAATTTTTAATTAGTTTCTGCTGGCCAAAGATAATAGAGGAATTGGAAAATAAAATCAGGCAATGATCTTGTTCCAGCAGCTATTTTCAGTGGGAAAAGTGTACAGTGCACAAAACCCTGGTTCGGCCACATCTGGAGTATTGTGTCCAGTTCTGGTCGCCTCATTACAGGAAAGATGTGGAAGTGTTGGAAACGGTGCAGAGGAGATTTACCAGGATGTTGCCTGGAATGGAGGGAAGGTCTTACAAGGAAAGGTTGGGAGAGCTAGGGCTTTTCTCTTTAGAACGACAAAGGATGAGAGGTGACTTGATAGAGGTGTACAAAATGATCAGACGTATAGATAGTGGACAGCCAGAGACATTTTCCTAGGGTGGAGGTAGCTATTACAAGGGAGCATAGTTTTAAAGTGAGAGGAGGTAGATATAGGGGAGACGTCAGAGGTAGGTTCTTTACTCAGAGAGTGGTAGGGGCGTGGAATGCATTGCCAGAGAGGGTATTGGAGTCGGCCTCATTTGGGGCATTTAAGTGGCTATTAGATAGGCATATGGATGATAGTATAAGGTAAGGGTGGAGGTTAGATAGACCTTAGGTTTAGGGTAAAAGTTTGGCACAACATCGTGGGCGGAAGGGCCTGTACTGTGCTGTATTGTGCTATGTTCTATGTTCTATGTGTGAGAATGGGTGAAAAAAGAATCAATTTCGATACAGACATCCCAGGTAACTCAGCAACAATCAATATCCAAGCATCCTTATGAATAATGATTGGTTAACGCTGTGGGTAGCACTCTTTCCTCTAAGTCAGAAAGCACACATTTAAATTGTACAAAAAATCAAGACATTAGCATTAAATTCCAGGATGGAAGTCAAGTGCAATACTGAGGGAGAACTGCAAGGTCAGAAGTACTGTCTTTCTGAAGAAACATTAAATCAATAGCCTAACAGCAACCTTAGGTAACACTATCTGAAGAAGAACAGGACATTATCCTTCTGGTGAAGAGTCACTGGATTCAAAAGGTTAATTCTGCTTTCTTCCCACAGACGCTGACAGACTTGCTGAGTTTCTCCAAAATGTTCTGTTTTCGTTTCAGATCTCCAGCATCCAAAGTTCTTTGTTTCATTACAGGAGGTTATCCTTGGCATCTTGGCCAATATTTATCTGGGATTCCAGATGGAAAGTAATTGGGTAATTCTTGTACACCTTAACCATGGCTCTGCCATCTTTGTCCTGAGTCTTTTGGGATTATGTTAGAGGAGCTGCATACTTGTAAATTACAAATGAGCCTGAACCAGCAGAGATTAACAACCTAGCATATAGTTGGCAGTACTTTTGCTTGGTACAGAAAAGAGATTAAATTGATCTACTTCAATTATTAGAATTGAGGAAAGCACCAGGCATAGTGTGAAGCAACTTTCAAATTCACCAGGAACAGCCCTTAATTATGGCAAAAGAAAAACAAATTCCAGTCTTGCCCATGACATCAACATCCCATGAAAGAATGTTTAAAAATCCAGCCTGTGTCTGCAACAGATGCAGACCAATTTTATCTGTCAAGCATAGATTACAGAAACTGAAAAATATGTAAGTATACAGGGTTAAAGAGTGACTACTTGAGACGTTTATTGAAGAAGTTGATAGACATCCATGAGTGGGGGTGAAGGCTGTTTGGATCATGAAGCACTTCCTCAGTCCAAAGGGTTGGTGAAAATCTTGGAGATTTTCTCCTCAAAACCCCTGAGTGATGTAGGTATAAAACTAAAACTAAAATTTAAAACTAAGACTCTTTATACTTAGCTAGGCAAGGGTATTAAGAGATACAGTATGAAATAATATTGCAGTTGAGATTCACCTCACCCACGATTTAACTGATGGCAGAGTATAAGCCTACGGTACTGAACAACTGCCTTCTATTCCAGTAGGGGAGGCAGTAATGAAGTGGTGATACCACTGGACTAGAGATCCAGAATCCCAGGCTAAAGTCAAGGGAACATGGGTGCAAATCCCACCAGGGAAGATGGTAACTTCAAATTCAACAAAATCAACAGAGGGTTGGCCTAATGACGATTGTCATAAAAACCTATCTGGTTTACTAACTCCCTTCAGGGAAGGAAATCTGCCATCCTTATCTGATCTGAACTAGCTGCGACTCCAGACCCACAGCAATGTGGTCGACTCTTAACTGCCCTATGGGTTTCCAAGGTTCAAAACAAACTTAGCCAAATTAAAAGATTCAGAGAAAATGGTATGCCAATTAGTGTGCACAAGAGATAGATGCACCCGATCTCCAGCTGTCCTGACCAAAGCCAAAGATGCTCCATTAAAAATTATTGGGTTCAGCATGAATGAACAAGTCATTGTGTGCATTGGCTGAGCCATACACCTGCTATTTCTCACTTTGAACTTTTCCAAAAAAACGTATCTCATAGCCATATTACTTTTGTCAGTGACAAATAACACTAGTTAAAAGAATAATATGATACAAAGTCTATTGCTAGAATTTTTTTCGGTCATGGGATATGGACATTACTGCCAAGGCTAGCATTTTTGGCCCATCACAAACTGCCATTGAGTTTCTCTCCCCTCTTCCCCAAGTGAATGCAAGATCTTTACACCTCATATTGTAAACGAGCTAACCCTGATAAATTTCTCATCATAGAATTGTACAGTGCAGAACATGCCAATCTGCTCCATCTTGCCTCTGCCAGAAATTTGAAAGACATTTTTGATTAATCGCACTCATTAGGAAATATCATTGATGAAGCGCTAAAGAGAGGAGTCCTTGAACAAACCATCTTCATCTGCTTCATCAATGACATTCCCTCTGTCATAAGGTCAGAGTGGGAATGTTCGTTGAAAAGATTGCATACCGTAAAGCACCACTTATTACTCATCAGATATAGAAGCAGTCCACGTCCAAATGCAGCAAGAACTGGACAGAATCCAGCTTTAGGCTGACAAGTGGCAAGTAACAGTCACATCTCTCAAATGCCAGATAATGACCATCTCCAACAGGAGAAAGCCTAACAATTATCCCTAGACATTCAATGATGTTATCACCTCTGAATTCTTCATGATCAACATCTAGGTTCTTACAATTGACCAGAAACTGAACTGAACCAGCTATTCAAATACAGTGGTTGCAAGATCAAGATAGAGACTAACTCACCTCCTGATTCCCCGAAGCCTGTCCACCATCTGCAAGGTGTAAGCCAGGTGTGTGATGATTGTTCCTCACTTGCCTGGTGAGATAAGCTCCAACAATACTCAAGAAGCTTGACACCATCCAGGACAAAACAGCCCACTTGATTAGTACCACATCCACAAACAATCACTCCTTTCATCACTGGCAATCAGTAGCAGTGTGTATGGTCTGCATGATACACTTCAGAACTTTACCAAGGTTCCTTAGACAGTACGTACAATTCCCACTTCAAGTCTCTCACCATCCTGACTTGGAAATATATCACCATTCAGTATCACTGTCTCAAAATCACTCCCTAATAGCACTGTGGCTCTACCTACATCAAAGGAGCTACAGCAGTTCAAGAAGGCACTCACCATCTCCTTTTCAGGTGCAATCTGCTTTAAAATGCCTCTTAATGTTTATTGCTTTGATCCATATTTTGATCATTTGTCCTCGTATCTTCGTAGTTGAATTGGTATCAAATGTTACTTTGTAATCTTCTTCTGAAGCACCTTGTGGTCATTTTATTTTGATACAACTTGCTGTATAAATGTAGAGTAATGGAGCTGTACAGCATAGAAGCAGACCCATCAGTCCAATTTCTCAATGCTGATCAGATATCTGAAATTAATCTACTTCTATTTGTCAGCATTTGATCCATATCCCTCTAAAGCCTTCCTATTCATATACCCATCCAGATGCCTTTTAAATGTTGTAATTGTGCTAGCCTCCACCACTTCCTCTGGCAGCTCATTTCATATATACACCACCCTTTGCGTGGAAAAGTTGCCTCTTTGATCTCTTTTAAAGCTTAAACTTATGTCCTCTAGTTTTGGACTCCCTCACCCCGAAGAAAAGACCTTGGCTATTCATCCTATTTATGCCCCTCATGATTTTATAAACGTCTATAAAGTCATCCCTCAGCCTCCGATGCTCCAGGGAAAATAGCCCCAGCCTATTCAGTCTCTCTAAAGCTCAAACTCTCCAACCCTGGCAATATCCTTGAAATTCTTTCTGAACACTTTCAAGTTTCACAACATCCTTCCCATAGCAGAGAGACCAGAACTGAACACAGTTTTCCAAAAGCGACCTAACCAATGTCTTGTACAGCTGCAACATGACTTCCCAATTCCTGTACTCAATGCACTGACCAGTAAAGGCAAGCACACCAAAGAACTTCTTTACTATCCTGTCTACCTGCGACTCCACTTTCAAGGAACTATGAACCTGCACTCCAAGGTCTTTGTTCAGCAACACTCCCCAGGATCTTATCATTAAGCGTATTAGTCCTGCCCTGATTTGCCTTTCCAAAATGCAGCACCTTACATTTATCTGAATTAAACACCATCAGCCACTCCTGGGGCCATTGGCCCATCTGATCACCATCTCATTTTTCTCTGAGGTAACATTCTTCCCTGTCCACCACATCTCAAATTTTGGTGTCATCTGCCAGTTTACTAACCGTACCCCCGATGTTCACATCCAAATCATTTACATAAATGATGAAAAGTAGTGAACCCAGCAGCAATCCTCGTGGCACACCACTGGTCACAGGCCTCCAGTCTGAAAAGCAACCCTCCACCACCTCCCTTTGTCTCCCACCTTCAAACCAATTCTATGTCCAAATGTCTAGTTTTCCTTGTATTCTATGTGATCTAACCTTGCTAACCAGTCTACTACACGGAACCTTGTCGAACGTCTTACTGAAGTCCATATAGATCATGTCCACTGCTCTGCCTTCATCAATCCTCTTCATTACTTCTTCAAAAAACTCAATCAAGTTAGTGAGACATGATTTCCCATGCACAAAGCCATGCTGACAATCCCTAATCAGTCCTTGCCTTTCCAAATACATGTAAATCCTGTCCATCAGGATCCTCTCCAACAACTTGCTCACCACCGATGTCAGGCTTGCTGGGCTATAGATCCTGGCTTTTCCTTCCCACCTTTCTTGAATAACAGCACCAGATTAGCCAAACTCCAGTCTTCCAGCACCTCACCTGTGATTATCGATGACAGAAATATCTCAGCAAGGGGTCCAGCAATCACTTCCCTAGCTGCCTACAGAGTTCTCGGATACATTGGATCAGGCCCCAGGGATTTATCCACATTTATGCATTTTCAGATGTCCAGCACCCCCTCCTCTGTAATATGGTCATTTTTCAAGATGTCGCTCTTTATTTCTCAAAGTTCTTTAGCTTCCATAGTCTTCTCCACCATAAACACTGATGCAAAATACATGTTTAGTATCTCCCCTATCTCCTGCAGTTCTACACATAGGCAGCCTTGCTGATCTTTAAGGGGCCCTATTCACTCCCTAGCGACTCTTTTGCCCTTAATGTATTTGTAGAATCCCTTTGGATTCTCCTTAACTCGATTTGCCAAAGCTACCTCACATCCCCTTTTTGGCCTTCTGATTTCCCTCTTAAGTATACTTCTACTGCCGTTATACTCTTCTAGGGATTTACTTAATCCCTGCAGTCTATACCTGACATATGCTTCCTTCTTTATCTTGATCAAAACTTCAATTTCTCTAATCATCCAGCATTCCTTACACCTACTAGCCTTGCCCTTCACCCTAACAGTAACATACTGTGTCTGAACTCCTGTTATCTCATTTTTGAAGTCTTCCCATTTTCAGCCATCCCTTTACCTGGGAACATCTGCCCCCTATCAACTTTTGAAAGTTCTTGCCTAATGCCATCAAAATTAGCCTTCCTCCAATTTAGAACTTTAACCTTTAGATCCAGTCTATCCTTTTCCATCACTATCTTAAAACTAATAGAACTATGATCACTGGTCCCAAAGTGCTCCCCCACTGACACCTCAGCCATCTGCTTATAATTTGTTGTTAAACATTATTACTAACTCCACTTTCACTGTCCTTTCAGAATAGTCCACTCCAGATCGCAACAACTCACTACATAAAAGAAAATATAATCATCTCCCCTCTGGTTCCTTTTTCAGTTATCTTCAACATCGAAAAGAGAGTAGAATGACAAAGATGAATGGAACAAATCTCTACACAATAAGTTTCCAATCACTCTGTTTCAAAGAAATCAAGTATGTGATAGAAGGTAGCAGATGTCTTTCAGAACTCTCTACCTGTTCTTAATGGCAAGCACCACTTGAATGAGATTAAATGAGTTCCATGTCTTAGCAAAGCTATCTTCCTCTCTCCCCGCATAGAATGACTCATTCTCAGTCTTCAGAACTATCTCAGGTCAAGAAGGAGAATTTTGTTGCAGCCTTTTGGATGATGCATGTCACTGAGGTTGCCTAAGGAAGTCAAGGATTCCTTTAACCATCTCGATGAAACTTTGCCAGGCAGACATCTACAACAGAGAAAGTAAAGCTTTCAAATCTAAAAGGGAATCAAGAAATGTGGGTAGTCCATAGCAGGTTACTGAACATATAGGAAGAAAACAGGCATGTCACTGAGCTTGGGGGGAGGTGGAGGGGTGAGTATCCCATCACCCTGTATTATCAATGGTTTGGTGGATAATGTGGTTGTGTCTGAGTCAGAAGGTTGTTTAGTTCAGATTCCAAACTGCTGGCTTGAGCATGTGACCTAATTTGACACAGGAAGTGCTGAACTACTAAAGTTCTGCTTTTCAGGAAAAACATGCAAACAAAAAAACAGGTGAATATAAATAATCTATGGTTATTTCAGGATGCTTGTGGGACCACGTTATACATAAATTGACTGCCTTGGTTCCTTCATTCTAATAGTGACTACAAATTTAAAAAAAAAACTTCCTTGATTATGAAATGCTTTGGGATGTCTTGAATCCCTGAAATGCCAGTCTTCCATTAATTCTCTTAGAGCTCGGGTGGTTTACATCCTCCAAAGTATCAAATCCCTTGCATTTATCTGACATAGATGTATAATGACCTGCAAGTTACAGATCCTGCACATCTCTGTTCAGGAAGGTTTGGGGTACACAGTGCACAACAATGAATGACTATGAACTGCTATCTTCTCAAAACAGTAATCTCCACACATTCTAAGGATTCACAAAGGAAAATCTGTAGAAGTGGCGCTTAATGAATATGGCAATCGACTGCTTGATTGTTTCTGTGAAAATTTCCTTGTAAAAGTCTATGGAAGGAAGCCTGCCCAAGGACCAGCCACAAAGCACAGTAACCCACATGTCATGATGAAATGACCGTGTTTGTAACTGTGGCAGAAACTGTTTAACATAATAAACCCTTTTCCAGTCACCCAACTGTGCATCACCTTCAACTGAAAATCCATTCCAATGTCTTTGATTCCATTGAATCCCCAGCTCTCTCCTTGACAAATTTCATCTCGCTGTATCAAGAGCTAACTTCTCAAGCGTCATGGGACAGAGCTGTTGCTGGGGCCGCTTTGGTTTAACGCCCCTCTCTCTCTCTCTCTGCTTTGTGTCCTTAAACCCCATCCAGTAACTTACTGATTGTTCGGAGACCTAGCCCCCCATTGCATTGCAGCCGGCGATGTTTCAGCACCATGGACAGCGCGGAGCCCGCTCGGTCCTCAGTTGATACCTTTACCTGATACTGTGACCAGGTGCTGGCTCCAACACTCCAATCACAGGCGCGGGGAGTGGGGAGGGGTTGACGTCACCCCCCTCCAATAAAACGGCGAATCACGGCCAGAATAAAAAAAACGGATCAGGCGAGGTGGAGATGGATCAACCAGTACCACAGACAGCCTAGGTGCCCAGAGACCAACAGTGTTCCCTTTGCATATAACGTGAGGAGCGTTGAGCTTTTCGCTACTGCTGCCCCGAGTGAGCTCAATTCATTTAGAGCATTGCACTGACCAGAAGATGCGTCGCACTTATCACATCTGAGGATCTGCTGAAGTTTTGAATCAACAGTACTCCTTTTCTTTTGAAAAAAAGAATCTCTTACGTTCTGCTAAAAGCAAAAGAAAAACATTGCAATGGAGCTACTCGCCCAGCCCTGCATTGATCTAGCTGCCAACGGGTCCCAGCTCTGCCAGACTAGCCTGATCACTATGAATTCCAGCCTGGGCTCAGCCAACTGGTCCTATCTCTGCATCAACTCCAGCTCGAACCCGTGTAACGGCACCGAGAGCGTCCCTCTGAGCAAGAGTTCGGCTTCAATCATCATCGCCATCATCATCACTGCTCTTTACTCCATTGTCTGTGTGCTGGGACTGGTGGGCAACGTCCTGGTCATGTATGTCATTGTCAGGTAATGTACAATCTCAACTCCAAAACATCCTTTCGTCCCCTCTCGCTGCCTCTGTCTTTGTCTGTGTGTCTGTGTGTGTGTGTGTGTGTGTCTCTGTCTGTCTCTCTCGCGAAACCTCTGCCAGCATCAACGGAGTTTGACTCGAGTACCATCCCTCACTCGCCTCACTTCATTGATTGGTAGTCTGGGCGTCTAACTTCAGTACAATGTTCTTGTTTACATACAAGACAATGTGCACAACCTTCAGAACTACTGTACATTCGATGTTGATGCATGGATTTGAGAAGTTCGGCACAGTTCAATTCTGTAGAGATGAATTGCGTGATTTTCACGTTAATAATTGCTTTTCTGTGGACTGATTGAATGTTTATGGATTAATATCTGTATTTAATAGATATCTATGGGGTGGGATAGGTTTGTCACTTGTCTTAGTTGCTCAAACAGCGCCATCTAACCGGTAAGTGTGGGAATGCAGCATCTAAAGGACGCTCAGACAGACCCTCATTTCGAATCGCGCAATCCTCGGTGTACATTTTCGCCCCTTTATAAACTCCTTTCTCACGTTTTCAATAGGAACTACCTTTAAGCGCTCCTCAAAACCTAATTATCAACTCCTCCACTCTCCTCTCACCAACCCCTCTCCCCAGCCCCATCCATATCCACTGGTGAAACTCTAGTGCTATCCCTAAGGGAAGGACAAAACTGACATCGTGATATACTGATCGAGAAAATCAAACATACTTCCTTTCAATCAAATGCACTCTAACACCGAGGTGGCACCCAACTACACCCCAGTCTGCAGACCAGGTCATCAAGAGCTGAAGGAAGATGACACAGTCTCAGACTACCAGCAAATTAGAATGACTCGATATTTCAATCTGAGACAACGGCAGAGAATGCTAGAAAAACTCAGCAAATCTGGCAGCACATCCGTAGAGAGAGAAGCCGAGTGAATAGTTTGAGCTTCGTATGACTTGTTCACAACTGAAAGGTGCTGCAAAAAAGGTTCTAGTTCTCATTCCCTATTCTCAAGTAATAATAGCTCTTTTACAATTTAATAACCATCCAAATCCACCCACCACTCATTATCTTTTTTTATTCACTCATGGGATGTGGATAAAGCTGGCCAGCATTTATTGCCCATCCCTAGTTGCCCCTTGAGAAGGTGGTGGTGAGCTGCCTTCTTGAAACACTGCAGTCCATGTGCTATAGATAGACCCACAAAACCCTTAGGGAGGGAATTCCAGAATTTTGAACTAGCGACAGTTAAGAAACAGCAATATATTTCCAAGTCAGGATGGTCCATGGTTCCTATGTCCTTCTAGATGAAAGTGATTATGAGTTTGGAGGGTGCTGTCTGACCATCTTTGGTGAATTTCTGCAGTGTATCTTGTCGAAAGTACACGCTTCTGCTTCTGAGCATCAGTGGCGAAGGGCATGGATGCTTTTGGATGTGATGCCAATCAAGTAGGCTGCTTCCTGGATGCTGTCAAGTTTCTTGAGTGTTGTTGGGGCTGCATTCATCCAGGCAAATGGGAAGCATTCCATCACACTCCTGCTTTGTGCCTTGTAGATGGTGAACAGGCTTTAGGGAGTCAGGAGGTGAGTTATTCATTGTAGGATTCCTAGTATCTGACCTGCTCCTGTAACCACTGTGTTTATGTGGTGAGTCCAGTTGAGTTCAGTCAATGGTAATGCCAAGGATGTTGATTGTAAGGTCACACCATTGAATGTGAAGGGACGGTAGTTAGATTGTCTCTTATTGGGAATTAGCTGGCATTTTTATGGCATTAATGTTACTTGCCACTTGTCAGCCCAAACCGAGATATTGTCTAGATCCTGTTGCATTTGGACAAGGACTGCTTCAGTAACTGAGGAATCATGACAGGTTCTGAACATTGTTCACCGATGATTGCACATCTCCTCTTCTAACTTTATGATGGAGAAAAGGTCATTAGTGAAGCAGCTGAAGATTGAAGGGCCTAGGACAGTACCCTGAGGAACTCCTGCAGAGCTGTCCTGGATCTGAGATGGCTGCCCTGCAACAACCACAACCAGCACGTATGTGCTGGTATGACTTCAACCTGCAGAGAGTTTGCCCTTTGATACCCATTGACTCTAATTTTCCTAGGCTCCTTGGTGCCATTATTCTTTTCACAGGACATTTCCTTAATCTATAACTTTGCCTTGCAATCTATGACAATTGATCTGACTTGAACTGCAGGATGCTGAATCTCTGTTTGAAAGGGTAGTGTAGAAGGAACTTTATTGTTTCGTCCTAGCAAATACTCGCAGGGCAAATTGCAGGTTAATTAGTGAAGGAACCTGTCTTTTCAATGAGATGTCAAATGAAGGAATTGCCCAAACCCTTCCCATCTGCTCCCAAATGTAACAAAATAAGTCATGACACTTTTTCGAGCAGGCAAAATGGGAAAGATAATCTCAGTGATCTGGCCAATATCTATCCGTCAATCAACGTCACAATCAAAAACAGATTATCTGATTGAGAGATAGTAAGAACTGCTGATGCTGGAGTCAGAGATAACACAGTGTGGAGCTGGAGGAACTCAGCAGGCCAGGCAGCATCAGAGGAGCAGGAAAGCTGAAGCTTCAGGTCGGGACCCTTCTTCAGAAATGGGGGAGGGGGAAGGGAGCTCTGAAATAAATAGGGAAACGAGTGGTGGGGCTGGGGAAGGCAGGTGGGATGATGATAGGTGAGTGCAAGTAGGCAGTGGTGGGGATTAGTCAGTGAGGTGGGAGGAGCGGATAGTTGGGAGAGAAGACGGACAGGGATGAGATGGAGGTTTGGTCATGGGAAGAGGCCAGAGGTGGGGAGATTTTGAAACTAGTAAGGACCGCATTGAGACCATTTGGCTGTAGGCTCCCGAGGCGGAATATGAGGTGCTGCTCCTCCAGTTTCCGGGTGACATCGTTATGACACTGGAGGAGGCCCAGGATGGACATGTTGTCCAGGGAGTGGGAGGGGGAGTTGAAGTGGTTCGTGACTGGAATGTGTTGTCGTTTGTCGCGAACCGAGCGCAGGTGCTGTACAACGTGGTCTCCGGGCCTCCGCTTGGTCTCACCGATGAAGAGGAGGCCACATTGGGAGCAACGGATGCCATAAACCACATTAGCGGATGTGCAGGTGAACATCTGTCTGATGTGGAAGGTTTTCTTGATTCCTCTCATCCTCGCCTCCTTGACCTGTCCGTCTTCTCTCCCATCTATCCACTTCTCCCATCTCACTGACCAATCCCCACCACTGCCTACCTGCACTCACCTATCACCATCCCACCTACCTTGCCCAGCCCCACCCCTTCTCTCTATTTATTTCAGAGCTCCCTTCCCCCTCCCCCATTTCTGAAGAAGGGTCCTGACCCAAAACATCAGCTTTCCTGCTCCTCTGAAGTTGCCTGGCCTGCTGTGTTCCTCCAGCTCCGCTCAGATTATCTGTTTGTCTTTGTGGGAGCTTACAAGACACACATTGATGGTTACATTTCCTGAATTGCAACAATAACTGGAGTTCAAATGTGTTTTGTGATATCCAGTGTTCATGAAATGTACTATTTACGTGTAAATATATCTTTCCTTTCTAATTTATGCTGTGCCTACATAAGAAACAGGAGTAGGCCATTCAACTCCTTCGCCTGATCCATCATTCAATAAGATCATGCCTGATCTGATTATGGTCTCAATTTTTCTACCTGCGCCATATGCCTTCCACAACTGCCCATAACACTTGACTGCCTTGTAAATCAAAATTCTAACTCAGCCTTGAATATGTTCAATGATCCAACCTCCACTGCTCTCTGAGAAAGAGAAATCAAACATTTGAGAGAAGAAATGTCTCCACATCTCAATCGTAAATGGGAGACATGTTTTTTTTAAACTGATTCTCCTGATTCTGGACTCCCCACATGGGGAAGCATCCTTCAATCATCTTCTCTGTTGAGCTTCCTCAGAATCTAATGTTTCAATAAGATCACTTTTCATTCTGCTAAACCCCCATGAGATTATATCCAACCTGCCTGTCCTTTCCTCCTCAGATAATTCTTTCACCCCAGCAATTAGAGAGAAATGGTGTAAACATTGAGAGTCGGGAATGACTCTTCTTTAGAATCCTTCAATTGTTCTTCAATTCTGAGGAAGAGTCATATCAGATACAAACCTTTCGGTCTGTTTCTCTCTCCACAGCAGCACGGTGGCACAGTGGTTAGCACTGCTGCCTCACAGCACCGGGGACCTGGGTTCAATTTGAACAACTGTCTGTGTGGAGGTTGCACATTCTCCCCATGTCTGTGTGAGTTTCCTCCAGGTGCTCCAGTTTTCTCCCACAATCCAAAGATGTGCAGGTTAGTTGGATTGGCTATGCTAAATTGCCCATAGTGTCTAGGGTGGGAAATGTAGGGGGTGGGTCTGGGTAGGATGCTCTTCAGAGGGTCGGTGCGGACTCAATGGGCCAAATGGCCTGCTTCCACACTGTAGGGATTCTATGATGATCCAGCCAGACCTGCTGAGTTTTTCTGAAATTCTCTATGTTTGATCATGGGACCATTTGATGCCTAATTAACCACATTTTAGTTGCTTCAAGTAAGCACAGAAATGATACACATTAATCCAGGTGTGGTCTCACCAATGTCTTGTATAGTTATAGCAATATTTCTTTACTTTTATATTCCACCTCCCTTGCAGTAATGGCCAACATTCAATTTGTCTTCCTAATTACTTCCAGCATTTTCATGCTAGCTTTTTGTGATTCATGTACAAGTACACCCAGATCCCTCTGTAATGGAGCATTCTGAAAAAAAAAGTCATATCGAACTCAAAATGTTAGCTCTGCTTCTCGCTCCACAGATGTTGCCAGATCTGCTGAGTTTCTCCACAATTCTGTGTTTAATCTTGGGAGCACTTAATGGGACAGTGTGTTGAGACCTTCACTCTATTTCATCTAGTGTGGTACCTGTCCTAGGAGTTTTTGGTGGGACAATGTAGAAGGAACTTTATGATATATTTAATCTGTACATTACCTGCCCTAAAAATATTTGATGTGAGCGAGTGTATGGGGACCTTCAGTCAATATCTAACCTGTGCTGCTAATGAGCTGAGTGTACCAGGGACTAACTCATTTAAGGATAGTGGTAAGGTGATGACTGTAGAAGAATTTTGTTGTAATTCCCTGAGTGTTCACAGTGGTACGTACTGGTCTATGGGCACTCCCACAGAAAATGCTGGAGAAACTCAGCAGGTCTGGCTGCATCTGTGGAGAGAGAAACAGAGGTACCGTTTTGAGTCTGATATGACTCTTCTTCAGAATTAATGAAGAACTGAAGGATTCTGAAGACGAGTCATACCAGGCTCAAAATGGTAACACTGTTTCTCTCTCCACAGATGCAGCCAGATCTGCTGAGTTTCTCCAGTGAAAATTGATGGTACAGTGAAGACAGTCATCCAAGAGTACAAAGAGATCTTGATCAGATGGATCAATGGGCCAAGAAGTGGCAGATGGAGTTTAATTTAATAAAATGCGAGGTGTTGCATTTCAGTAAGGCAAACCAGGGCAGGATTTACTCAGTTAATCGTAGCATCCTGGGGAGTGTTGTCAAACAAGGGACCTGGGGTGCAGGGTCATAGTTCCTTGAAAGCAGTGTGCACATTATCAGGGTAGACAAGGTGGTGAAAAAGACGTTTGGCCTTTATTGATCAGAGCATTGAGTATAGGAGTTTGGGACATCATGTCGTGGCTTTACAAGACATTAGTGGGGTCACATTTTAAATATTGCATACAACTCTGGTTGTCTTGCTACAGCATCATAGAATCCCTACAGTGTGGAAGCAGGTTATTTGGTCCATTGAGTCCACACTGATCTTCCTAAGAGCATCCCACACAAACCCAGCCGCCTACCCTATCCCTGTAACCTTGCATTTCCCATGCTAATCCAACTGGCCTGCATTTCCTAGGCACAATGGGCAATTTAGCATGGCCAATTCACCCTAACCTGCACATCTTTGGACTGAGGGTTGAAACTTGAGCACCCATAGGAAACTCACGCAGACATGGGGAGAATGTGCAAATTCTACACACAGTTGCCTAAGGATGGTTATAAACAGACAAGTTAAAATAGGAAGGATGTTGTTAAACTAGAAAGGGTGTCGAAAATATTTACAAGAATGTTACCAGGACTGGAGGGTTTGAGTTATAAGGAGAGGCTAGATAGGCTGAGACTTTCTTCCTTGGAGCATAAGGAGGCTGAGGGGTGATGTTATAGAGGTTTATAAGATCGCGAGGAGCATAAATAAGGTGAATACCCAAGTCTTTTCCCATGTGTAGGGGAGTCTAAGACTAGAGAGCATAGGCTTAATGTGAGAGGGGAAAGTTTTAAAAACGTCAATGTTTTCACACAGAAGGCGGAATGAGCTGCCAGAGGAAGTGGTAGAGGTGGGGACGTTCACAACATTTGGACAGGGACATGAATAGGAAAGGTTTAGATGAATATGGGCAAAACACAGGCAAATGGGACTAGTTAAGTTTGGGATATCTGGTCAGCAAGGACGAATTAGACTGAAGAATCTGTTTCCATGCTGTAAGATTGTATAACTCTCTTTTCTGCATCCACAGTATTTTACTTTTGTTACCCATAGATACTCTTGTTGCTCATGTACTGACCTCCCGATATTTCACCTGCTTTGATTTTCAGGTACACCAAAATGAAAACAGCCACCAATATCTACATTTTCAACCTTGCTCTGGCTGATGCTTTGGCCACCAGCACACTGCCTTTCCAAAGTGTCAACTACCTGATGGGAACCTGGCCCTTTGGGAAGCTGTTTTGCAAGGTGATCATGTCCATCGATTATTACAATATGTTCACCAGTATATTCACCCTCACCACCATGAGCATGGACCGCTACATTGCTGTCTGCCACCCAGTTAAAGCTCTGGATTTTCGCACACCACGGAATGCCAAGATCGTCAACGTTTGCATCTGGATCCTGTCCTCGGCTATTGGGCTGCCTGTGATGATAATGGCAACTACAAGGTTTGACAGTGGTAAGTGCCAGGCAATGGGTGCCCCAACACCTACAGTATCCATCCCATTCTCCCGAGGAGAAATTTCCCAGACAGCTCAGCTTTGCCACCCAAACCTGGTCACTGTTGTGGTCTCGTTTCTCATCTTTCCCATAAGATGGCATGGGGCAAGGTGCTTTGGAAAATCAGATTTAAGAGTCTTTAGAGGCCTCGGTTAGGTTTAAAGATGGAGTATGAACTTAGTGGGGTGGGCTTCCAATGGGTACAGCAGACCCCGCAGGAGGTATCGTACTCTTACTGCCTAATGGCAGGCCACGCAGTAACAGCTGCTGAACTACTCCATCTCTATCTGCTGCTGGAATAACCTGCCTTACATGTTCCCCACCTTCTGTGACATGGGAGACAGGTTGGGGTGGGCGATAGTTGATGGAAAGATTACTTGCTTTTTTTTTTAGTTCTTTAGTTTATTATCACAGTTCTCACCCTGCCCTGGCCAGTACAGAACTGTAATATCCAGCCCATGGGATTTGGAATTTCTATATTATTATGCAGAAGACTCTGCAATGATATAGGCCAGAAAAGATAGGCAGAAAATCTGGCCCTGTCCATCATCATAGAATGCTTGTCCATGGGACCTGTTATGGACATATGAAACATATGGCCATCAAGCCACAATTTGTTTTTATCCTTCTCACTCTTTCAGTTTTAGGAGTAACAGATTGTACACTGAAATTCCCACATCCTTCCTGGTACTGGGATAACCTCCTGAGGATCTGCGTCTTCATCTTTGCCTTTGTTATGCCAGTCTTGATCATCACTGTGTGCTATGGCCTGATGATCCTGCGCCTGAAGAGTGTCCGCATGCTCTCTGGCTCAAAGGAGAAGGACAGGAACCTTCGGAGGATTACCAGGATGGTCCTTGTGGTGGTGGCTGTCTTCATCATCTGCTGGACGCCCATCCACATCTACGTCATCCTCAGGGCCCTGGTGAAGATCCCATCCACCCTCTTCGCGGCAGTGGCCTGGCACTTCTGCATTGCCCTGGGCTACACCAACAGCTGCCTCAACCCTGTCCTCTATGCCTTCCTGGATGAGAACTTCAAGCGGTGTTTCCGGGAGTTCTGCGTGCCCACTTCCTCAACCATCCAGTACCAAAGCTCCAACCGGGTTCGGAACCACGCCCGGGAGCTGCCATCCACCATCCACACGGCTGATAGGACTAACCACCAGGTATGACTAGGCATGCAGATGTCTCTAGAATCCCACTCGCACCAGGGAGAGGACCTCAACTCCGAACTCACCCAAATCACAACAGGACTGTAACACAGGGAAGACAGCCATTTGGGCTTCTGAGCTAATGCCCAATACTTGATTGTTGCCAGTGATTTCTCGTTAATTAACAGAGAAAATCTTGCAATGGGAACCACAATCCTGTCCCTTCATATTTATTCCTACCCTAGCCGCACCCACATCCCTCCAAATTTTCTTCCTCTCCTTTTCTGAACTGTGGCACTGGCGTGTAATCCAATATCCATTAGGAGTAGCCTTCCCTGCACACCATCCAAATGTCGCTCCTTCATATGCCAATAGTTACGATAGACTATTCAACCATGTGAGTCTGTTCGATGCCAGAATTTCCGCCAGAAGAATGTCAGGTTGATGACTGGAAATCTATCAGAAACCGGAACTCTGCTGATACCAATCTTTTCACCCTGTTTTATCCTATGTTCCGCCCGCACCACCCACCCCCACTGTCCCCAAGCCCCTGTCGATAAACTGTGGAATTGCCATTATAACTCCCTGTCTATACTCAGTTAACGGAGTACAGGTTATGGGCCAAATGTCCATGGGGTCTTACCAACCTTGTACTGAGTTCAGTTTCACAGCACATATCATCTTTTTTTATATTACTGGACCAGCAGAAAAGCTATGCCTGTTGGCTTTTAACATTTGCAAACCTTTATGTCGTTCGGTACTTTGTCCTTCGACTCCAGGAATGTTTGCTCCTTTATTTCGGATCCTTACGTAACAGGATGCTCTTCCACCCTGGTTGAGGTGAACCTGATCCATTCTAAGGAGGGAAAATGCAAGTCCTCAGTGGTAACATGATTTCTAGCATGCAGTGCCAACTAAATTATATGTACTCTGAAGGGAACAGAACAGAGATAATATCCCGAAAATGTTCTTTTTTTAATAGTAGAAGGCCTTCAGTCTCAACATTTGCTCGTGAAATGTGAACCCTCAGGTGAAATATAAAATTGGAGCTTTCTCATTGAAATAGCCTCTGTATCCAGTGAGTGATGGAAATGACTGCAACAGGTTGAATCCCTGGTCTGGAGGAGACAGTGGCCTAATAGTAATGTACTCTATGAGTAATCTAGAGGTCCAGGTTAATGACAAGGGGACATGGGTTCATATGCCACCACAATTAATGGACTTTAAACTTTTTTAATCAATCTGGAATGATGGTGACCATAACAACTATTATGGGGTGTTGTAAAAGCCCATCTGGTTCACTACTGTCCTTTATAGAAGGAAATTTGGCATCCTTACCCAGGCTAGCCTGCATCTGACCACAGTCCCATAACAATAATGTTTAACTGTCAAATGCCCCTCAGTTCAAGGGCACTTAGGGATGGGCAACAAATCCAGTAATACTATATCTGATGAAAGAAACAAAAAGGCAAATCTTTTCATCTGTGATAGGCATGGAGACACTACAGTGGGTCTCAGTGCCCCAAGGTTTGGATTAAGAAAGAGAGAAGGGCCAGTAATCTGTAATGGGACTGTCTGAAGGTGGAATTAAGCTCAACTGTGACAAATCCATACCACACCCACCTGCTCAGTTGAATAGTTTTCCAGCTCTCACTGTCACAGTTTATCACAGATGTGAAACATTCAAAGGAAACAAACCACAGCAAATACCAAGGGTTACCTGAAACGAGAGGCCATTTGGAAGAAGAGAAGACAGAAAATGTTGTTGTACATCATCTTGTGGTTTATGACTCACAATGAGGTTTAATATACAGTGTTCATGTTTCTGTTCAATTCTTTGCACCCACTTCCTTTGTGTTCCTCATAATTGGCACTTACCCAAATGCAATAAACAGGCTAGTGACCTCTTGAAACAGTGCACAAGCAATTATGACATAAACATATGAAGGAAATTCTTTAAAATAAATGATTGGGAGAAGAGGGATTATTATATTGTTTGCTTTGCTCATTATTAAATTTCTTTCTGTACATTAATCATAACACCATTGAATTTAAATATTCCATTTTTTTTCCAGCGACTCAGTGGTTAGCACTGCTGCCTCACAGCACCAAGGGCCCAGGTTCAATTCCACCCTTGGGTGACTATGTGGAGTTTGCACGTTATCCCTGTGTCTGCGTGGGTTTCCTTCCAATGTCCAAAGATGTGCAGTTGAGCTGGATTGGCCATGCTAAATTGCCTCTAGTGTCCAGTGACTTCATTGAAACAGTGTGCAAGGAACTATTACATAAACATATTAAGGAAATTCTTTAAAATAACATGATTAGGAGGAGAGGGATTATTATTTTGTTTCCTTTGCTCATTACTAAATTTCTTTGTCTAAATTCATCACAACACCATTGAATTTAAATATTCCATTTTCCCCAGTAGCTCAGTGGTTAGCACTGCTGCCTCACAGCACCAGAGACCAAGTTCAATTCCACCCTTGGATGACTATGTGGAGTTTGCATGTTCTCTCTGTGTCCGCATGGGTTTCCTCTGGGTGCTCTGGTTTCCTCCCAATGTCCAAAGATGTGCAGGTTAGGTGGATTGGCCATGCTAAATTGCCTATAGTGTACAGGGATGTGCAGGCTAGGTGGTTTAGCCAAGGGAAATACATGGCTACAGAGATGGGGTCTGGGTGGAATGATTTTCAGAGGGTTGGTGTGAACTTGGTGGAGTTAATGGCCTGCTTCAACACTGTAGTGAATTATGATTCTATGAGCTGTCCCTTACTGTGTGTTTAGAAATTAATGCCTTTTGGTTTGTACTGTGTTCTCCTTGTTCCAGCTTTCTATTTTTATCCATTGCAGTTCAGACACTTAATGTTCCCTATGGACCATTTTTCTTCTTAATGTTTTAGTCTCTCGCAATCTTGCCACAAGCCTTCCTCTTCAGAACTCCCATCTGTAATCACTCACCTCTGTTGATGTTAGCTGGTTGACACTGTTCTCTTACTTCGTTAATGTTGAAGCACATTCACACATAACAACAGTGATACATCATCATTCATTTGCTTGAGAAAGAGAGTGGAAAGGCTGTTCTTTCTCAGAGTTGCTCCATTACTCAGCACCTGTGCAGCCCTTACTGTTTGAAACAAAAACAGAAATTGCTGGCGAAACTCAGCAAGTCTGGCAGCATCTGTGGGAAGAAAGCAGAGTTAACATTTCGAGTCCAGTGACTCTTCAGCAGAACTGATGAAACGTTAACTCTGCTTTCTTCCCACGGATGTTGCCAGACCTGCTGAATTTCACCAGCAATTTCAGTTTTTGTTTCAGATCTCTGGCATCCACTGTTCTTTGCCTTGTTTCAGCCCTTCGTGTTTGTCTGGCCCACTTTATTGGAGCCAGACTACCATTGTTTTGTCATAGTAATACAGTCCAAAACAGTTAGTGAAGGAAAATACTTAAATACTAATACTTTTCTTGACATTACATTTATTTACAGAATATAGCATCACATATGTCTGCTTCCCATCTACCAATGCAGTGTCACCTCAGTCTCTGTTTATAATATGTCATCAATAAGTATTAACAATATAAATAACAAGCCATTAGTAACTAAAACCCTGTCTTTTTCAATAATAGTGCCCTACAAAGAAATAAGCAAACAAAATTACAAGAAATTAATTTTGACCTGGTAACAGAAGGCAATAGATAGAGAACGGCAACACAAAATACTGTAGATACTGAAAATAAAATACTGAAATAATAACACAAGAGCAGTTTCTTGCAGTACGGAACATGAGTATTGCTTTAATAAAACATGCTGTAGAAAGTTTTTGTCTTGCAGCCATCAGGACAGATGCGAGAATTCCAAAGGGGACAGCAATTTAAATTGCATGAGAAACAGGGTGCTGGTTGGTAAACAAATCAGAGTCCATTTGCCAACCAATCAGCACCCTTTTCCTCATGTAGGATGGGAACAGTTGCTCAGTTTAAACTGTATTTCAATTTTGCTTTCCATTAATGGCCAAATTAACCATGAAATTAGATATTTGCTTTAGAGAAGGTGTAACGGAATTTCACTAGATTCCTTTCTGAAATTGTTCCAGTCAGAAAGTGTGTCTTTGGAATTCTTAGCCTTCAATATACTTAATGACTGAGCATCCACATTTGGGTGTAGAGGTTGATAGGTTTTTGACTGCAAAGGGCATTACAGAATGTGGAGACAATGTCAGAAAGTAGGGTTGAGACTGACGATTAGCCATAGCCAGCTTAAATGATACAGCACATTTGACAGGCTGAATGGTCTCCTCTTGCTCCCATTTCCTATGTTCTAATATCAACTGACTGTTAACTTATGGGTTCACATATTCATACTTTACACATTAAATTTTCAGCAATGTCAATATTCATATTTTTCATAGTCACCTTTGCCACACTGAAGACTCTTAACATTTAACGAAATATCAAAAAGAAACAGAAAATATTAGACATACACAGCAGGTCTGTCAGTATTGGAAACAAGAAAAAAAATACCTATAATTAGGGATCAAACACACTATCCCATCTATAAATATCTCACTGTTCCTT
Source organism: Rhincodon typus (assembly GCF_021869965.1). NCBI lineage: Eukaryota > Metazoa > Chordata > Chondrichthyes > Orectolobiformes > Rhincodontidae > Rhincodon > Rhincodon typus. Next base: position 89,106,489 of record NC_063340.1, read on the forward strand.
CACAGTCGCTGGGTCAAAATCCTGGAACTCCCTCCCTTACAGCATGTTGATCTACTTACAGCACATGGGCTATAGCAGTTCAAGAAGGCAGCTCCCCACCACCTTTTCAAGAGTAACTTGGGATGGAAAACAAATGCTGGCCCAACCATTATTAGACAGTTTATTTTTCTCTACTTGTTCTTGAAATAATACCATCGATGGGAAGGAGTCCAATAGAATTCCCAAACAACGATAACAGAAGGAGATTTTGATACTTGATTTTGACACTGTAGCTTTTTTCAGACTAAGGTTCAGGACTGTGAATTGCCAAAATGAATTCTGTTTTATTGGTGATGTGTTCAGATTTGTAATAGAACTATATGACTATTAACACTGGACCCAACAATTTTGTACATTAATATCTGTACTTTTCACAATTCAATGCATGCATGACTTGGTTTGGTTTTCTTTGAAGTGATATTACAGTAGAATAAACACATTATAAGATATATGTAATCCCCATGATTTCATTTACTGGTCTCTGTCAATGATCCATTTAAGGTCTATTTAAGGATCCTGTGACAAACAATGATTGCATTGTTTTTTTCCCATCCTCAGGAATTCACACAGTTTTGAGAGGGTAACGGAGGGATTTGTGCATTGCCTACAGTGAGACTGAATAGTGTTGATGGAGTTTTCCACATCAGTGTGCTGTTTCAGGAGGATGTTCAGGTATAGCAGAGCAAGTGAGGTTCAGGTCGTGTATGTGATGGAATAGTCACCATTTGCCTTGATAATGCTCAATCACAATAAAACTGTAGAAATTCCCCAAGGACATAGTCTGTTTGATGGCCTTACCACTGAATTTAATTTGTAACACTTCTCTCATTTGCCCATTGTGCCTGCGACATGGGCAGTCAAAAAAATGCAATGCACTTCAGCAGCGTCTCTCTCCACTGTCATCTGCAAAAATGACAAGATGCTTTGGGTCCTACACCATCCTGACTTGGAAATTCCTCATTCTTCCTGGGTCAAATTCCTGGAGTCTCTTGCCTACACAGCACAGTTACATGTTCGTACACCAAGTAGACTGTTGGGTTTCAAGCTGCTTTCAAAGGCAATTAGGTATTGGGAATAAATAGAAATACACAGCAAGACCAATTATGTGTGTAATGAACCCTTCCCTTCGTGCCAAAGCACCTCAAACCCTTCACTCGGAGGATGATGATTTATTGGGCATTCTTTTCTCCAGAGGGCTGTGGAGGCCCAGTCATTGAATATGATCAAAACTGAGACTGATTTTTTTCTAGGTATTAATGCCATTAAGGGATCTGGGCATAGAATGAAAAACAGTGTTGAAATAGAAGATCAGCCATGATTCACTGAAAGACTGCATGCACTCGAAAGGCTGAATGGCTTCTTATCAAAGTACTTTGAAGACGAGAAATGATTGTTATGTAGGAAACATAACAGCCAATTTGCACATAGTAAGCTCCCATAACCATCGCAGTGATCAATAACCAGATAAACTGTTTTTAGAGTTAGTGCTGAGTGATAGATTTGGCATGTACCGGTAAGCCAAGTAAGTGATATTATTTCTTTTGTTTAAGAATAAGTAAAATAGAGAAAGGACTCTACATTCACTGACACACAAGATGCTTTCTCCAGTCAGTTGTCTATCCAAAAGATGGCAGCTTCCACAAAGCAAAGCTTTTCAAACACTGCACCAGAATAGTTGAATATTCTGACTCAGAAATAATACAGTGGACAACTCAGCTATGATATCGACTGCTAACAAATAGGGGTAATGTTAGCTAATAGCTCCCAGGCGCATCTCAACTTCTGGTGGTCATTGAAGCACACTTGTGAGCTATAAGAATGATGCAGCTATCCCATAGAATGAGCTGTGGGCGACACGGACTCTGTTCAGGGCCATGAGGAAAGAAAGAATTCTCCAAGTGTCTATCCCCATGACGAGGTGGAGTTAATACATACGACCATACAGATTCACGAGAATGGTCCCAGGAATGAAAAGTTTAATGTATAAGGAACGTTTGAGGACTCTGGGTCTATACTCGATGGAGTTTAGAAGGATGAGGGGGATTTAATTGAAACTTACAGAATACTGTAGATGTTGGGAAGATGTTTCCATTGGTAGGAGAGACCAGGACCCAAGGGCACAGCCTTAGATTAAAGGGAAGACCTTTTAGAACAGAGATAAGGAGAAACTTCTTCAGCCAGAGAGTGGTGAGTCTATGGAATTCACTGTCACAGAAGGCTGTGGAGGCCAGGTCATTCAGTATATTTAAGGCGGACATTGATAGGTTCTTGATTGTCAAGGGGATCAAGGGTTATGGGAAAAAGTGGAAGAATGGGGTTGAGAAACTTATCAGCTATGATTGAATAGCGGAGCAGACTCGATGGGCTGAATGGCCTAATTTCTGTTCCTTTGTCTTATTAGGAACAAGAGGAGATCTCTATGCCCCTCCAGCCTGCTCAACCACTCAATACAATCTGATACCTGCACATTCGTACCTACCCAATAACCTTTCGCCCCTTGCTTATCAATAATCTGTCTGCCTTTGCATGAGAAAATGTTCAGATTCTTTCCCACTGAGTTTAGAAGAAGTCTCAAAAACTGATGATCCTCAGTGAGAAAAAAATGTCCTGTCCTCTGTCTTAATTGGACAGCCCTTATTTTTAAACAATGACCCTTAGTTCTAGATTGATTGATTGATTGATTGTCACATACACATAAATGATCTGCAGGAAGGTATAGATGGTCTGATTAGCAAGTTTGCAGATGACACTAAGACTGGTGGAGTAGCAGATAGTGAAGGGGACTGTCGGAGAATGCAGCAGAATATGGATAGCTTGGAGAGTTGGGCGGAGAAATGGCAGATGGAGTTCAATCCAGGCAAATGTGAGGTGATGCATTTTGGAAGATCCAATTCAAGAGCGAACTATGTGGTAAATGGAAAAGCCCTGGGGAAAATTGATGCACAGAGAGATCTGGGTGTTCAGGTCCATTGTACCCTGAAGGTGGCAACGCAGGTCGATAGAGAGGTCAAGAAGGCATACGGCATGCTTTCATTCATCGGACAGGGTATTGAGTACAAGAGTTGGCAGGTCACGTTACAGTTGTATAGGACTTTGATTCGACCACATTTGGAATACTGCGTACAGTTCTGGTCGCCACATTACCAAAAGGATGTGGATGCTTTGGAGAGGGTGCAGAGGAGGTTCACCAGGATGTTGCCTGGTATGGAGGGCGCTAGCTATAAAGAGAGGTTGAGTAGATTAGGATTATTTACATTAGAAAGACGGAGGTTGAGGGGGGACCTGATTGAGGTCTACAAAATCATGAGAGGTATAGACAGGGTGGATAGCAAGAAGCTTTTTCCCAGAGTGGGGGACTCAATTACTAGGGGTCACGATTTCAAGGTGAGAGGGGAAAAGTTTAAGGGAGATATGCGTGGAAGGTTCTTTACGCAGAGGGTGGTGGGTGCCTGGAATGCGTTGCCAGCGGAGGTGGTAGAGGCAGGCACGGTAGCATCATTTAAGATGTATCTAGACAGATACATGAATGGGCAGGGAGCAGAGGGATACACATCCTTGGAAAATAGGCGACAGGTTTAGATAGAGGATTTGGATCAGCGCAGGCTTGGAGGGCCGAATGGCCTGTTCCTGTGCTGTAATTTTCTTTGTTCTTTTTTCTTTGTTCACATGTACTGAAATACAGTGAAAAGCTTTGTTTATGAGCAGTGCAAGCAAATCATAGTAATCAAAGGATGCACAGATCAAAAAGACTTAGAGGCATACAGGTTCATTGCACAGGGTGTGCACTAGGCAAGATCAATATTAGCAAGGTCAGCATTACTTAAGGCTAGAGAGTCCATTCAACAGTCTGATAATGGTCGGGAAGAAGCTGTTCCTGAACCTGCTTGTGCGTGTTTTCAGACTTCTGTATCTTCTGCCTGATGGAAGAGGTTGTAGGAGATCATTACTGGGTTGCGATGGGTCTTTTCAAGATGTTGGCAGCGTTTCCGTGGCAATTGCTGTGTCAGTGGAGTCGATGGATGGAAGGTTGATTTCTGTGATGGTCTGGGTTGTGCACACCACCTTCTGTAGCTTCTTACGGTCCTGGGCAGAGCAGTTGCCATACCAGGCTGTTATGCACCCAGACAGTATGCTTTCAGTACTGCATCTGTAGAAGTTGGTGAGGGATCTTATGGACATGCCAAATTTCCTGAGCCACCTGAGGAAGAAAAAACGTTGTTGTGCCTTCCTGACTGTCACATCCCACATCCTTTCCACATGTACCCTGTCAAGACCCCGAACAGAATAATTTTAACATGTCCAATGAAACAGAAACCCCTTAATGGGTCTGTGCCAACCAGACAGTCCACTACAGTGCCCATAGGTTGGGTAAGGTGTTGTACCTGCTGCTGCTTTGTATGCTTTTACATAGGTCACAAAGAGGTGGGAAAAGGGACGTTCTGTCCATAGGCAATGATCTTGGATTAGTAAATAGTTATGTGTCCATTAAAGATTGGTGTAAAACATTATCTTATGAAAATTTATATATTAGCATTAATTAATAGGGGGATCCTCTATAAACATAGATATATTCAAGAGGGAGCTGGAAATGGAACTTGCAGCTACTGGGATCAAGGAATATGGAAGGAGGGAGGGAGTAGGATACTGAAGTTGCATGATCAGCCATGATCATATTGCATGGTGGTATCGGGCCCAATAGCCTACTCCTGCACCTATTTTCTGTGTTTCTAAACAATGTAGGAGTGGTGCTGGGATCAGAGGTTGATGTGGGGCCATGGTTACTGTTGTTTCTGTTGTTGCCAGCTCAAACATCCGCCACCAAAATCCTAAAGAAATCACAGAAAGGCTAGACCCATCTCAAAAGTCAGATTATGGGATGGCAGAAGATAATCTGGGACAAGTGGTGAACCATTGCAGGACAGCATGATAGCTAGCAGTGAGGATGACACAGAGACTGCAGAGGGATAATAGACAAGTTAATGAATGGGCAAAACCTTATCAGATGTACTATAATGTGGGAAAATGTAAAGAAGCATAAAGAAGCTGCGTATTATTTAAAAGGAGAAAGACTGCAGAAAGCTGCAGCACAGAGGGATTTGGGAATCCTCATGCATGAATCAAGAAAGCTAGCATCCAAGTTCAGCAAGTAATAGGGAAGGCAAATGGACTGTTGGCCTTTACTTCGAAAAGATTAAATTCTTGCTAAAATGATATAAGGCACTCATTGGACCACAGCTGGAATACTGTGAACTGTTCATGCCCTTTATCTCAGGAAAGATATACTGCTATTGGAGCAATCCAGAGAAGGTTCACTAGGTTGACCTTGAGTATGCAGGGACTGTCTTGTGAGGAGAGGTTGTGTAGGTTGGACCTATATGCATTGGAATAGTTAATGAGAGGCAACCTTATTGAAACATGCAAGACTTGACAAGGTAGATGCGGAAAGTTTATTTCCCCTTGTGGAAGAGTTTAGGAGCAGAGGCATAATCTCAGAGTAAAGGGTCGCCCATTTAAAACAGAGATTAAGAGGAAAACAGAATATTGGTAAATAAAGTCTTTTCTAAAAAATATATTTCAGGTGAATTGAAGCTGATGGTACCTGAAGATGTTGGTACTCTTTTCAAATAAATATCAAATAAAAGCCAACCTTAGCAAACACTGATGAGACTCTGATTGATTTTAACAAAGTGATTAGTTTTGGTCAATGAGACATTTTTAAAATAAATTATATATGTGTGTATTGCATTGGGACCTGGATGAATTAAAGCCCCTGCCCATTTCACTCAGAGGGAAATGAATCTGTGGAACTCTATACCACAGATGACAATTGACGTTGAACAGTTAAGTATATACCAGGCTGAGACAGGCAGATTGTCATTCAGTAAGCGAATCAAGTGTAAATGGGAAAACGCAGGAAAGTGGAGTTGAAGATTACCAGATAAGCCATTGAATGGCAGAGCAGACTCAAAGGGCCAAATGGCCTATATCCGATAGGATAATATTGTAAAGTCACAGAATTGTTGTGGCACCAAAAGGAGCCATTTTGGCCCATCATGCCTGCACCTGTTCTTCAAACAAGCATCATTACCTAATGCTAATCTGCTGCCTTTTCCCCACAGTCCCATATACACTATTTATATCCAAATAACCACCTGATGCCCTTCATAGGCTCTGTGCAGACTCGATGGGCCAAATGGCTTCTATCTGCACCATAGAGATTCTATGATTCTACACAGTCTTCTGCAGGACAGTGGCAATTTGACAAATGCCCCAGGTGAGGTCTAACAGGTATGCTTTCTCCATTGACTCATGGGATGTGGGTGTCACTAGCTGGACAGTGTTGTTGGAACTGCACCCATCCAGCCAAGTGGGGAGTATTCCATCATACTCCTGACTTGTGCCTTGTAGCTGGTGGATAGGCTTTAGGGAGGTGATTTATGGCTGCAGCATTCCAAGTCTCTGCCCTGCTTTTGTAGTCACTACGTTTACGTAGTAAGTCCAGTTCAGTTTCTGGTCAATGATAATCCCCAGAATCTAAGGATTCGGAGTAGATTTGTAGCTCGGGTTGTGGGTGTTGAGGTTGGTTAGCTCACCGAGCTGGATTGTTGTTCCGCAGACGTTTCATTACCGTGCTTGGTAACATCCTTAGTGCAACCCCTGATGAAGCGTCGGTGTGTTTTCCCGCCTGGCTTTTAAACTCTGGGGTC
>NC_063340.1:89128234-89128597 GCF_021869965.1 Rhincodon typus
ACAACAAGGTGCAGGGCTGGATGAACACAGCAGGCCAAGCAGCATCATAGGAGCAGAGAGGCTGACGTTTCGGGCCTAGACCCTTCATCAGAAAAGGGGGAGGGGAAGGGGGTTTTGAAATAAATAGGGAGAGAGTGGGAGGCGGATAGAAGAGGGATAGAGGAGAGGATAGGTGGAGAGGAAACAAACAGGTCGAAGAGGCGGGGATGGGGCCAGGAAAGGTGAGTGTAGGTAGGGAGTTAGGAAGGGGATAGGTCAGTCCAGGGAGGACGGACAGGTCAAGGGGGCGGGATGAGGTTGGTCGGTAGGAGATGGAGGTGCGGCTTGAGGTGGGAGGAGGGGATAGGTGGGAGGAAGAACAGG
>NC_063340.1:89128607-89143918 GCF_021869965.1 Rhincodon typus
GGGAGGAGGGGATAGGTGGGAGGAAGAACAGGTTAGGGAGGCAGGGACGAGCTGGACTGGTTTTGGGATGCGGTGGGGGGAGGGGAGATTTTGAAACTTGTGAAATCCACATTGATACCATTGGGCTGCAGGGTTCCCAAGCGGAATATGAGTTGCTGTTCCTGCAACCTTCGGGTGGCATCGTTGTGGCACTGCAGGAGGCCCAGGATGGACATGTCATCTAAGGAATGGGAGGGCGAGTTGAAATGGTTCGCGACTGGGAAGTTGTTTAGTGCGAACCGAGCGTAGGTGTTCTGCAAAGCGGTCCCCAAGCCTCCGCTTGGTTTCCCCGATATAGAGGAGGCCACAACGGGTACAGCGGATACAGTATACCACATTAGCAGATGTGCAGGTGAACATCTGCTTGATGTGGAAAGTCTTCTTGGGGCCTGGGATGGGGGTGAGGGAGGAGGTGTGGGGGCAGGTGTAGCACTTCCTGCGGTTGCAGGGAAAAGTGCCAGGTGTGGTGGGGCTGGAGGGGAGTGTGGAGCAGACAAAGGAGTCACGAGGGAGTGGTCCATCCGGAAAGCAGATAAGGGTGGGGAGGGAAAAATGTCTTTGGTGGTGGGGTCGGATTGCAGATGGCGGAAGTGTCGGAGGATGATGCGTTGGATCCGGAGGTTGGTGGGGTGGTACGTGAGGACGGGGAGGATTCTTTTCTGGTTGTTATTGCATGGATGGGGTGTGAGGGATGAGTTGCGGGAAATGCGGGAGACACGGTCGAGGACGTTCTCGACCACTGACGGGGGGAAGTTGCGGTCCTTGAAAAACGAGGACATCTGAGATGTACGGGAGTGGAATGCCTCATCCTGGGAGCAGATGCGGCGGAGGCGAAGGAATTGGGAATAGGGAATGGCATTTTTGCGGGAAGGTGGGTGGGAGGAGGTGTATTCTAGGTAGCTATGGGAGTCGGTGAGCTTGAAATGGATATCGGTTTCTAGGTGGTTGCCCGAGATGGAAACAGAGAGGTCCAGGAAGGTGAGAGAGATGTTAGAGATGGTCCTGGTGAACTTAAGTTTTTCTTTCCCTCCACACCATTATCTGCTTTCTGGAGGGACCACTCTCTCTGTGATTCCCTTGTCCGCTCCACCCCACCACACCCGGCACTTTTCCCTGCAATCGCAGGAAGTGCTACACCTGCCCCCACACCTCCTCCCTCACCCCCATCCCAGGCCCCAAGAAGACTTTCCACATCAAGCAGATGTTCACCTGCACATCTGCTAATGTGGTATACTGCATCCGCTGTTCCCGTTGTGGCCTCCTCTACATCGGGGAAACCAAGCGGAGTCTTGGGGACCGCTTTGCAGAACACCTACGCTCGGTTCGCAATAAACAACTGCACCTCCCAGTCGCGAACCATTTCAACGCCCCCTCCCATTCCTTAGACATCATGTCCATCCTGGGCCTCCTGCAGTGCCACCCGAAGGTTGCAGGAACAGCAACTCATATTCCGCTTGGGAACCCTGCAGCCCAATGGTATCAATGTGGATTTCACAAGCTTCAAAATCTCCCCTCCCCCTACCGCATCCCAAAACCAGCCCAGCTCGTCCCCGCCTCCCTAACCTGTTCTTCCTCCTACCTATCCCCTCCTCCCACCTCAAGCCACACTCCCATTTCCTACCTACTAACCTCATCCCGCTCCCTTGACCTGTCCGTCCTCCCTGGACTGACCTATCTCCTCCCTACTTCCCCACCTACACTCACCTTTACTGGCTCCATCCCCTCCTCTTTGACCTGTCTGTTTCCTCTCCACCTATCTTCTCCTCTATCCATCTTCTATCTGCCTTCCCCTCTCTCCCTATTTATTTCAGAACCCCCTTCCCCTCCCTCATTTCTGAAGAAGGGTCTAGGCCCGAAACGTCAGCCTTCCTGCTCCTATGATGCCGCTTGGCCCACTCACCATCTGACTTGGTAATAGGAGCATAGGAACAGCAGTTCCACCATTCAGTGAAATCACCTGTGGTCTAACACTGTATACCTGCCTTTGGCCCATATCTCTTAATATTTTTGCTTAACAAAAATTTGTTGAACTGAGATTTAATATGAACAACTGATCCAGCATCCACTGCTGCTTGTGACAGTTCCAAGTCTCGTCCACCCTTTGTGTGTAGAAGAACTTACTAATATCTCTCCTTAACAGTCTGGCCCTGATTCTCAGAATAAGCCCCCCAGTTCTAGAGTCTCCAAACTGTGAATAACAAGGATCCTGTAGATGTAGTGTATCTGGACTTCCAGAAAGCATTTGATGAGGTGCCACACACAAAATAAGTTCACATGGGTTTGGGTTAATTTATTATCTTGGCTAGACAATTGGCTAACCAATAGAAAGCAGAGTCGGAATAAAGAGTCTTTTTTGGTTGCCAAGGCAGAACTGGTGGGATGTCACAGTTGGGGCCCAAGGATTGAACCCTATTTACAATCTATATTAATTTAGATGTGGAGACAGAAGTACGATAGACAAATTTACAGATTACACTAGAATAGATGGGAAAGTAAGATGCCATGGAGGAATAAAAAACTTATAAGTGGATATGGATAGGTTAGGTAATGGGCCAAAATTTGGCAGATGAAATTTAACATGGATAAGTGTGAGGTTATCCATTTTGTTCAGAGGAATAGCAAGGCAAATTATTATCTATATGGAGAGAAACTTCGTACTGCTTCAGTGCAAAGGGATCTGAGTATCCTTGTGCGTGAATTGCAGAAAACTAGTATGCAGGCACATCAGGTAATAAGAAAAGTAAATGGAATTTTGGCATTTATCACTAAAGGAATAGAGTATAAGAATAGTAGGTGTTGCTGCAACTGTATAAGGCATTACTAAGACTGCACCTGGACTATTGCATAGAATTTTATTGAGTGTTATGTATTTGTGGGAACTCTCCTGCTTCTCTTTGATAATGGAATTATTTTGCTGCACTCTGGGAGGGAAAGAACTTAGTTTAATCTCTCATCTGAAAGACAGCACCTCCAACAGTACAGCACTCTATTACTGCCACACTGGAGTGAGTATCAGCCTGGAGGTCATGCTCAAGTCACTGGAGCGAGGCTTGGACCCAAAATTTCTGTGAAGAATGCTAACGAATTGATGATCTCACATTCCTATTGACTATGTTGGGGAGCATTGGATTGCACATGTTTAACACTGTCTGTCTGTCCACCATATCCCACTGGTATATGCTGGCTCATGGAACATGGAATTTAAAATCTTGATATTCATCTTCATTTTTCTCTAGCCTCTGTCGTCCCCACACTCTCAGGAACTCCTTGCCTCTATCCTGCTCTAGCATTCTTTAACATATCTGCTTCCCAGCCTACTCTTAATTTTCTCTTCCCTTTGCACCAATAGTTAACACTAAGCTAGCCAATCAGTCCAAGGGCTACTGGAGCTGGGCAATAAATGCCAGTCTTGCCAGTGACACCCTCATTTCATGAATGAATAAACATCTAAACACCCCTAAATTCATCTTGCTGACCAAGCTTTCAATCAAATCTCCCATGTAATGTCTCAAGGCACATCATCTTGTGTGAAACAAGTCTAAAGTAAAACAATACTGAAGTATACAAGATACAAACTTTGCAGACGACTTGATGGGGAGTGAAAAATCTTCTTTTCTCTTTCACCTGAGATAGAAGTGCTTTTCCTTAAAAGTGTTCATTAAAGAAAAAGACATGGGGCACATCAAAAATGTACCACCCACAGAGACAGAGTAACAGAAATTCCCATCCACAACACTTCTACCCATTGTCAACAGGAATTTTTATAAAGCTCAATGAAGAAAAATTGCATTTTGATAGCTTTCTTCACAAGTTTAGGATGTCCAGAATACTTTGTGAAGTACTTTTCCATCATTGTGATGTATGAATCACTGAATAACAATTACAACATTCATTGTATGTGATCGGCTTTGATCTGTGAATAATTTGGTTCCATGTTTTCTCTCTCTGAGGCTCAAGATCCTGAGGGTACTTTTCACTAGAAGAGAGAAAGCCAAGAAAAGATGTAAGAGACAAGCAGAAATTGCTGGAAAAGCTCAGTAGGTCCTGCAGCATCTCTAGAGAGAAAGCAGAGTTCACATTTCAGATCCAGTGACCCTTCCTCAGAACCTTCAGGTCATTAGCCCTCTCCAATTGTAACACCATTTGTTTTGGAGACTGATAGGTCCCTGCTTGACTCAAATGCACACAACCCTTTGGGTTATATGAGAAGTTACCTTCACGAGGTACAATGAAAGCTTCTGGGAGGATCATTACCAGGGGATGTTAAACAACTGGATATTCATTGGAAGTGTCAGACTTGACTTCAGTTGTAACCCTCTTACCCTCTGCATCAGAGGGACAACGGAGCAGGCCACTCTGTCAAACCAGACCAATGATATTCTCCCTGATATCGCAATCAGTGTTTATCCCTCAGCCAACATCACAAAATACAGACCATCTAAGCATTATCTAATTGTCGGAGCTAGCTGCATAGAAAAGAATATTTTGGCCTGGAGGGAGAACAACGTAGGTTTACAAGAATGATACTTGGACTTCAGAGTTTATGCTTTGAGGAGAAATCATACAAATTAGACCCTTTTTCTCTAGAATTTAGAAGGTTAAGGAGTAATCTGATCAAAGTCTTTGGATATTAACAGGAAAAGATAGGGTAAATGAATATAAACTATTTTCCATTGGTTGGGGTTAGGGGGCATGGTCTGAGATTAGGAGAGACGTTTCTTTCAGGAGCGATATTACGAAACATATCAACACACAAAGGGTGATAGAGGTCTGGAACTCTCTTCCATAAATGGCAGTTGATGCAGGATCAGTTGTTAATTTTAAATCTGAGATAGATAAATTTTTATTAAGCAAAGGTATTAAGGGATATGGGCCAAAGGAAGATATTTGGAACTCGGCCACAGATCAGTCATGATTTTATTGTGTGGTGGAACAGGCTCAAGGGGCTGAATGGTCTATTCCTGTTCCTACGTTGGTAACTGGCTGCTGCATTTCCTACAGTATAACAAGGATAAACTCCAAAAGTGCTTGGGGATATCCTGCAATCACGAACAGCAGGTCCTTTCTTTGCACATGATGAGCAAACAGTCTCTTTGCAATGAACAGATCCAATGATTGGTACTTGTGCAAATTCTGCAGATGACAGAAAACATCCTGCTTGTTCCTCCATTCCGTTTCTGTTATGAAAACACCACTGACTACAGCAAACAGCCCCTTCAAGATACTCATAAGTTTATAAACATAGTCAGACACTTAGCATCTGGCTATAATCATTGAAATATTTTGAATTATGACCAGACCCCAGGTTGAGTCCGAAATTATTTATTCGGGTTGGGTTTACTTTGGTGAGACCTAACCCTAAATAATTCTTTAGTCAAAATGTGGCATTCATTATATTTCAATTTACTGTTACATGGCAAATGGATAAATGATGTGAACAATATGGATCTAATGCACAGTAATACTGCAGCACACAGTGGAATCCAATGATTAGAGGCAAAAATATAAATTACTAGAAAAACTCAACAAGTCTGGCTGCATCTGTGGGGACAAATCAGAGTTAACGTTTTGGGTCGAGTGACCCTTCCTCAGAGACATTGTGATGATATTCTTTTAAAAAGCCATATTTGTCTTTAAATCAAAGAGCTTTTGTGAATGTTTCAGAATCCCAGTCCCTATTATGATTTAATTAACATCATTATTCCTGTAGGTATGTCACTTTCTTATCCAGTATTCTGAAACTATTCTCATCAACTCAGTAGCTCTTTGTCCAGACTCACTCTTATTTATACCTTACTCTGGTGTCACTAATCTCTGGTTCAGTATCTCTCACTGGTCTCCATTCAGTATATGTCTGCCTCTTTCCCCAGCATTGTCTCCAAGCTGTGTCTCTGAATAGCACACTACATAATATAGCAACATAGAAAACAGCAGTAGGACTAGGCCATTCAGTTCATCAAACCGGCTCCCCTATTCAATACAGTCATGGCTAATTTTCCAACTCCATTCCCTGCTCCTGCTTTATCCCCATACCCTTTGATCTCTTTAGATCTAAGAACTGTACCTAACTCCTTCTTGAAAACATTCAATATTTTAGCCTTAACCAGATTATGTACATTCTTCTGAAGTCTGTAGCCCTCATCCAGTACCTACACCACTTTATTTGTTCATGGGATATGGCCATTACTGGATGGACCAGCATTTATTCCTCATTCCCAGTTACCTTTTGAGAGGGTGGTGGTGAACCACATTCCTGAACTGCTGCAGTCTATGGAGGGTAGGTACATCTACTTCTACTGGGAAGCTCCAGGATTTTGACTTCGCAACACTAAAGATACAGCAATATATTTCCAAGTCAGGATGATGAGTGGTTTAAAGGGAAACTTGCAGATGTTGGACATTCCATTTATCTGCTGCCTTTGTCCTCCTAGCTGGTAGAAGTTTGAAAGACTCAGTCTAAGGAAGCTTGTTGAATTGATGCAAGTATCTTGGTGCCCCTGTGCATCGGTAATCGAGGGACTGAGTGTTTAGCTCCTCAGGCCTCCTTTACCCTCCGGTTCGTGCCTCTCTATGAAGACCCCACCCTCCTCCTACTCAGCATCTGTTTGAAACATTTGACCTCACAAAGATCTCCCTATTTTTGTGGCCATACATTCAAGACCAAGAACCAGGCACATCAGGAAACATATTTATTTTGCTATCCTGCATTCCCAAAATTTCTCTGTCCCTCAGTCAGCCTTTCAATTTTGAGCAGCAATTATAGCTTGGGGATCTGTGACCTTTCCACCCTACAATTTAACAAGGCACTGGGAGAACAAAGCCGATTGGCCCACAGCACATGATGCCAATTAACACAGCATCCACAACTACAGTTATCAATTGCCATTTGTGAGATCAGGTTCTTTTCTAAGTGCTTCCAGATGCAAGCTAAAGAAAGTTCCAGAGGCATGTTTGCATTTAATTGCCTGACCCCACACTGATTGATACGTAGTGCCTACAAAATCCTGAAACAACATTCCTCAACATTATTATATAAATTGAATCGATATATTTTACAATACTCAAAGATTGCTTCACTATTTTCTGCCCATTCAAGCAGCACAATCTTTAAATTCATTAATTTGAATCAACTGGAGAAAAGGATCAAACATACATGGTTCCCTATTGAGACTCCGTTATTTTCAGCATTGGGAAAGGATAGAAAAAAACACTTGGCAGAGATACATATAGAAGTTGACTAGGGTAAAAATACAATGAAATAGGATGAGATGAAATAGCTGCAATAGAGAATCAGTGCACATACTGTCCAAGCACATCTTATATTAACAAACTTTCTCAGACAAAGTCACCATATGGGAACAGGAATAGCAATGGGAAATGTCCCACTGAGAAAGTAGGGGGTGCTGTTCTGTCATGAAATAGGACAAGAGCAGATGGTTTAAGACTTACTCCACCCATTTGTAGATTTGTGAGCTCAGTTACTCTTGCCTCTGAATCCCTGAGGTTGTAGATTCAAGACCCTTTCCAGGAATAGCGCAGTTAAACTTGAAAGGGTTCAGCAAAAATTTACAAGGATGTTGCCAGGGTTGGAGGTTTTGAGCAATAGGTAGAGGCTGAATAGGCTGGGGCTATTTTCCCTGGAGTCTTAGAGGCTGAGGGATGACTTATAGAGGCTTTTAAAATCATGAGGGGCATGGAAAGCATAAATAGGCAAGGTCCATTCCCCAGTGTAGGGGAGTCGAAAACTAGAGGGCATAGGTTTACTGTGAGAGGGGAAAGGTATAAAAGGGACACAGGCCAACATTTTCACACAGAGTGTGGTGCATGTATGGAATGGGCTGCCAAACGAAAGTGGTGGAGGTGGATATAGTTACAACATTTAATAGGTATCTGGATGGGTACATGTATTAGAAGGGTTTAAAGGGATGTGGGCCAAATACTGGCAAATGGGACTAAGTTAGGATATCTGGTTGGCGGGGATGAGTTGGACCAAGGGGTCTGTTTCTGTGCTGTACAGTTCTATGACAGTCCAGTGCGAAACTGTTGCAGCTGCCCAAGACCCAATGTACCGGTTTTGACGAAGAAATAGGGACTTGTCCCTGATGTGCCTGACAATATCCCTCAATTAATAACATAAAAATATTACTGTTTACCACCACATTAAAATGGAACTACATTTCAAAAGAATTTCACGGGCTGTAAAATGTTCTGCGACATCCTGAAAGGTTCTACATGATGCAAGTCTTTAATTTAAAATAAATATTTCATTCATCTGCAAATGCATTGGTCCAAATTTTCCAACGCTGTCTAGATTCAGAAATTACATTGGAAAATTGTAAACATTACTCTCGTATTAAAGAAGGCAAGGAGAAAATTCCTCAGGTAATTACAAGCTTATGAGTTTAGCAACAATTGTTGGTACCTATCATTCGGGAAAGATTGACTGAGCACTTAAGCAAGCAAAAAGATAAAGTTGTCAAAGTCCTGGTGGACCACAAGCGACCAATAATAAAATGAATGCTGATTTTGGAAAGGTTTGTCACAACTGGCTAATTTGGCGAAGGTTTTTCAACAGGTTGCTGTGAGGTCATGGGGACTGTTGATGAATGTTGTCTATATGCACTTTGGAAGGCATTTGATAGGATGTCATGTGAAAGATTATTTGCAAAATTAAGGGTGGAGGGAATGATAGGCAACCTTCGGTCAGGCTAGCAATTGCTTGGGAAACAGCTAAAAGGGACTAAGGGTACTCTATACAGTTGTGTCAATGTGATTTTATGTCAAAGACAATCCTGTGAGTTTAGCCCAGATAAAGTTAACGTTTTATACTCTTTGTGTAAGAAGTTGCTCCTAGCTTTCAGACATTAAAGCTCAAAGGTATCCGAACCAAAGTTTAGTTCTAAAGATGTGATTGATACAACATCATTTAAAACGATCAGAGGTATAGATAGAGTGAACAACCAGAGACTTTTTACTAAGGTGGAGGTAGCTATTACGAGGGGGCATAGTTTTAAAGTGAGTGGAGGTAGATACAGGGGAGACGTCAGAGGTAGGTTCTTTACTCAGAGAGTGGTCGGGATGTGGAATGCATTACCGGAGAGGGTAGTGGAGTTGGCCTCATTAGGGGCATTTAAACGGCTATTAGATAGGCATATGGATGATAGTATAAGGTAGGGGTGGAGGTTAGATAGACCTTAGGATTAGGGTAAAAGTTCAGACAACATCGTGGGCCAAAGGGCCTGTACTGTTCTGTACTGTTCTATGTTCTATGTTCTATCATTGCAAATCTACTAATATTAGTAAAAATGAGGTCA
The DNA here is from genome assembly GCF_021869965.1 of Rhincodon typus. NCBI lineage: Eukaryota > Metazoa > Chordata > Chondrichthyes > Orectolobiformes > Rhincodontidae > Rhincodon > Rhincodon typus. Next base: position 89,137,961 of record NC_063340.1, read on the forward strand.
GTAAATAAATGTTTCTACGATTTATTTTGTTTTTATTTGTTCGAATTATTAAATTGGATTATGAATGATAATTAACATTATTTCTTGAGTGGGTCAATTTTTATTTGATTACATTGTAACACTTTTTTTTGGATTTCACTTGGGCCATGTAGAGCACACATGTTAACCACTCAAACACATTGGAATGGAAAAATCTAATTTTTTTTTAATTCAAGTATTTTTTAATTCATTCACAGGATGTGGGCATCACTGACCAAACCATTATTTATCACCCAGAGGGCAGTTAAGAGTCAACCACATTGCTGTGGGTCTAGAGTCCCATACAGGGCAGCTTCCTTCCCTCAAGAATATTAATGGTCCAAAGGGCTTTCTCCCCAAAAATTGGCCATGATTTCATTGGACTCTTCAGATCATTTTGAGACAAAAAGTGACATGAGAAAAAAAAATTCATGCAGCGAGTGTTTGCGATCTGAAAAGCACTCCCTAAGAGTGTGGTGGAGGCAGGTTTGATTTAACCATAAAAAGTAAAAATTATATGAAATGGAAGAATGGGCAGAACTATAGAGAGAAGACTGAGGAGCAGCACTGTGTATTACTCTTTTAGCAAGCTGGACAGGCACAATGGGCTGAATGGTCTGCTTCTGTGCTGTAATGATACCATGAAATAGTAGTGCTCCCTAATGATTTAAACTAAAGAATCATGAAATAACTCCACAGAGGCCGGTATCCCATCACCAAGTCACCCTTTATTTACACATGAGTGGTCCTTGAATTACCATTGCCTCATTCAAAGTCAGGTACCAGAGTGTCATATCCCTGACACTTACCCTTTTTATCTGTCAGCTAGGGCTCCATGATTGGACCAGATTAACAGCCCCAATCAGGGAACTCATGTTCAAAGAGGCCCAGCTGGCTGACCTCATTACGATCACTACAGATCAGACTTTCCTCACCTAGAAATGGCATAGTTGATGGAAGAGAGAGTTGTATATATAAGTTTGAAAGCTAAACTGAGTAAGGAAACACCTGAGTAAGGTTGGGTGGGTGAGAGCAGTAAGCGCTATCCATTGGTTATATCAGCGTGAAAACCTACAGAAGGCAGTGCAATGAGTGGTCATCCACTTTAATGCTGAGAAATAAATATTTTAATGGGGAACCACAGGAGCTGCAAAGAGTTTTGAGTGCCCATTCATACAGATCAGTAAAGTTTAGAACACAGAAACGAATTGGAACAGCAAAAGGAGCTAAAGTGAAGATTCATGTACAGAATCTTGGTCCGATCCACTCCAGAATTTCCTTTCATTTCTGGACAAGCATGTATGAATTAGGAGCAGGAATAGGCCACTCATCCCCTCTGACTACTCCATAACTTAACAATAGCTTGGCTGATCCAATCGCTCCAAACTCACTTCCACATCATGAACATTGTGTCCCCACCCGACCTTGCTTATCAAGATCCTATCTCCTTTTGCTTTATAGAGATTAAAAGAGTTGCATTTCGTGCCTTTTTTAGGGAGGGAACTCCAAAGATGCATGGCCTTCCATGAGAAAGACACTCTTCTTGTTTCTGTTTTAAATGGGCAACCCTTAATTTTTAAACTCTGACCCTAGTTCTAGATTCTCCCACAAGATGAAACATCCTTTCCACATCCTCCTGCTCAAGACCCCTCAGGAACTTGTACATTTTAATTAAGTCACCTCAATACCTTCCATCCTACAGAGTACATACGTCCAACCTTTCCTTATAAGGCAACATATCCACTCTTGGTTTTAATCTTGTAAATATTCTCTGAACTGCTTCCAACAAATTCACATCCTTCCTTAATCAAGGAGACCAATAGTGTGCACAGGATTTGAGGTGACATCTCACCAACGTCCACTATAAATAAAGCATAAGCTTCCAACTTTTGTGGAGAGAAAGCAAAATTAACATTTGGGGTTCAGTGACCCTTCCTCAGAACTAACGTCTTCAAGTTCATCCTTTTACAACATCAATGCTACCAAATATGCTTTGCACCATTTAACATTGTTAACGAGGAGGCTAAAGTGGATCATTTCCATTTTCACCATTTGGACACTAACCTGGCTTAGTGGGTAGTTCTCCCATTGCAGAACCTTTCACTTTTCATGCCAATGAAATCATGAGGACTCTACATAACTGATTAAAACATCCACTGCACTTTAACACTCCCCGGGCAGTGCTGGTGAGAACTACACTTAAGATCTTATTGGGAGAACATTGAATTGGACATAGACAATTACTGTGTAGCCTGTCTGTCCTGGAGGTGTGTTGTCAAAGTTATTTTTAACCAACCTGTTCAGACACGTTGCAATGTCTGCCCATAGCAAGTGCCACTTGAACCAAGACCTTCTGACCCAGGGATAGGGATATTACCTCAAAATGTTATCACACTCAAGGCTATGGTCTGAGTGCTGGAAAGTCATTCTCATGTAGATTTAGTGTAGCTTGAGTAGTACAGACTCAATGGGCTATTAGGCCCTTCTGTACAATGTGATGCTTTGATTCTACGATATCTTCTCTGTATGTTGTTATATGTTGACCCATTGTTATCTTGGATAAGTGTTACACAGATGTTGTATATTCAGTATTGCTTTGTTGGCTTAGGTTTTGCAAGGCTGCAGAAAATCATGTTTATTTCAAGTTTTGTGCACAGAGGTAGAGTGGTTTATTCATTGAGGGTTCACAATAATTATTGAACCTTTTTTAATAAAACTTGATCAAAATCACGTGGTTGGTGATAACTGCAAGCTTTGTTGTGGGTACTGCTGGGGCTGGCTTTTGAACAGTAACTGGCTTGGAAAATTTCCTGTTTTAACTGGTTCAGTTGATAGAAAGCTTTCTAAGAACAAGCTGCCCAGCTGATCTCTCCCATTTCTGAAAAGAAAAGCCTCTGCTCCAGTTCAGGGTGAAACCAGTTTGTTCTTTTGAAAGACTGACTGAAAGAATATCCTGAGATTGTGTTTCTTGAGCAAACTCTTGCTACAAGACTTCAGAGACAACCATGTATGATTAATGACTTGACCACATTTGCAAGAACATCTGAGCAATAATCTCCAGAACATCATAACTTTATCCTCTTGCTTTCAAGAATAACTCATTGGCAACATTGCTGCAGATAAATCTGTTACAGCATGTGCGTGTGTGTGTTTTGGGCAAATTTAGAGGAATAAGCCATGATACTTCTATATTACTAAATGTGTATGCTAAGCAATAATTACATCATTAAATAAGTTTTGTTTTGATGATAAACCCATTATTGTGTTCATTAGGAAGTCTGGTTAATGGAACTTTTTATCTGAAAACCTAATTGTAGACAGGGTGTCTATTGGTCTTCTTGGTAATTGAAAAAATGTGTTGATGTTTTACGTTGTGACACTTGGAGTAGTGGGAATAGAGAGGGACAGTGCATTATTCCAGCCTCAGTCATAACATAAATGCCATATAATCACCGATGGACACAAGATAGCTTGTCTATCTCCCTCTGACCAACCACCAGCATGACAATGATAATCCTGAAAGTCATCACGGATGTGAAGCAGATTCAGTCATTTCATCAAAAGCAGTTCAGATGTTGTGTGTGATATCAAATGATTCAACTCCTGCCTGCTGTTCCATCAAGACTGAAGCCAGCAGTCTGAGAGAATAATCATTGGTTTCCTGGATGGGTGCAGGCACATTAATAGTCAAAACATTCAGAGTAGTTTCACTCACTGATCCAGCCACTGATCTGAATACTCACCCCTCTGTACACACTGGTTACAGCATATTCAATCTCCAGGATCTAGTCTAGATTCACTAAGATTGGTCCAATACATCTCCATCCTAACACTTTGAAGAAGAAGAGTAGCAAAGTCTGGAATATCATCATCTACTCCAAAGTTTCATCACACAAGTCACATCCGAATCACCATTTCCTCATCATGACTGGACAGTTCTGAGAAAGGCTCACCGGACCCAAAATGTTAACTCTGCTTTTCCTTCACAGATGCTGCCAGACCTGCTGATCTTTTCCAGCAACTTTGTTTTTGTTCAAAAGAATGTTGCTTGGAATGGAACATTTCAGCGATGAAGAGAGGCTAGATAAACTCAGGTTGTTTTCTTCAGAGTAGAGAAGGTTGAGGGGTGACCTGATAGAGGTGTGTAAGATTATGAGGGACATGGACAGGGAGGATAGAAAGTAGCAGTCCCACTTAGTCAAAGCGTCAATGGAGGGGCACATTTTTAAAGTGAAAGTTAGGGGTATGGAAGTGCTTTGAGGAAAACCATTTTCATATAGAGGATATGGGGTTTGGTGAAGCTTAACTTCACAGCCTTGAATGAGCACTTGAAGCGTCATAACATTCAAATCTATTGGCCAAGTGCAAGGAAGGGAGACTCTTCTGTATGGCTTTTAATTGTTTAGGTGGGTTTTAAAGGAAGGGAGGGACATGCAGTGGGATTGAGAATGGAATTCCAGAGCAGCAGACCAACATAACTGAAGATACAGTCACCAAGAGGAAGCTGGGGCTACAGAAGGAATGGGCAAAATGAGGTGAGGATATACAAGAGGATATACAATTCCAGGTCTATCTGGCTGGGCAAGATGAATAAATGAAAGCAAGTTGGAAAGAAAAACTGCCATTGAACATGTTAAAAACCTGGCTGAGAGGTTTAGAAATAGACTGGGAGCAAATGAATGCCCACAGAGGCAGAAGTGAGAGACATGTGTGACTTGGTGTAAGATAGGACATTTGAAAGGATCTGGAAATCAAAAATACATTAATTTGATTTTACGCAAATAAAGTCTGCGATCAAACTCAAGATCCAAATTGACTGGTAAAATTATAATCAACTAATGAGTTAACAAAGCATGAAATATTAATAGGCACAAAGTCCAGATGAGATGCAATCAAGAATCCTAAAGATAATACAATAGGCAGGGATCAAAGTTGCCATCAGGGATTTAAGTTCCAATGTTCCTCCCTTCTTATTATAAATGATCGTAATAACTCCCTGGGCTGTGACTGAAACCTGGCATGATACAAATACCAGTTGTTCAGCTTTTTTGTTTGTATCCTTGATACTGCAACATCATTGAAGTAGATTTCCAAATGGTGTTGTAATGTAAAATGGAACATTAGTAAATTAATAGCCCACTCTCCACCTCCTGATTAATATGTTGATTGGCACACATCAATTTGACAGCTTCACAGCAATGTTTACTATTACTTCAAGACTTTTTTGACATTGATTTCAAATTCTTAAACTGCCATTGTGCAATATGAATCATTAATTCAGAATTCTTTTTCCAAAAATATAACCAACACAATCAATATCTGACCAGAGTCAACAGCTTGTATGTTAGTGAGCATTGTGTGTGAGTTATTCAGCAGTCTGTGTGTTAGTGAGATTGTGTGAGGGTGTTATTGAGCAGTCTGTGTTAGTGAGTACTGCGTGTTATTCCGCAGCCTGTGTTAGTGAGCAGTGTGTCTGTGTGTTATTCCGCAGTCTGTTAGAGTATTGTGCATGTGTGTTATTCAGCAGTCTGTGTTTTACTGAGATAGTAGGAACTGCCGATGCTGGAGAATCTGAGATAACAAGGTGTAGAGCTGGATGAACACAGCAGGCCAAGCAGCATCAGAGGAGCAGGAAAGCTGACGTTTCAGGTCTGGACCCTTCTTCTGAAGGGTGTTCTTCTGTGTGTTACTGAGTACTGTGTGTGTGTTATTCAGCAATCTGTGTGTTAGTGAACATTGTGTGTGTGTGTTATTCCACAGTCTGTTAGAGTATTGTGAGTGTGTGTTATTCAGCTGTTTCTGTGTTAGAGTATTGTGTGTGTGTTGTTCAGCTGTTTCTGTGTTAGAGTATTGTGTGTGTGTGTTACTCAGCTGTTTCTATGTTAGTGAGTATTGTGTGTGTGTGTTATACAGCAGTCTGTGTTAGTGAGTATTGTGTGT
>NC_063340.1:89143928-89161185 GCF_021869965.1 Rhincodon typus
TGTGTTATACAGCAGTCTGTGTTAGTGAGTATTGTGTGTGTGTGTGTGTTATACAGCAGTCTGTGTTAGTGAGTATTGTGTGTTTGAGTTACAATAGTAGTGTCGCCCCTCCTCTTCTCCCTCCCCCTTCCCCAGCAGCTTGTAGATCTCAATGACTGGTAGGTTCAATTTGAGGAGAGCTGGAACTTCCTTTGTGAAACCCACCCCTAGGATCTGGTCGAGTTGTTCAGCCTGTTGGACGGGAAGGGACGGAGGAGCCCTCGGGGAGCAGTGAGGAGCAGCGAGAGGCCTCTCGGAGGAGGTGTGAATGAGGGGCGGGGAGGGGGGTGCGATGCTGGTGAGTTCCCCTTTCAGAAGCATGTTCTCTGACAATGCAAACCTGCAACTTCTGACCCAGAGTCTCTCTTTGCGCAGTCTTCCTTCTGTATCCTCTCCTCGCCTGAATATCCAAGGAAAAGTGACTGATTAAATTTGCAGTCGCACCATTTGGGGAGGCAGGGGAGATTATATTGGTTTCAATTGCAGGTTTCATTTGCATCTGGAGTGAGTTTGTACTGTTTATGAATAATGAGACGCTATAATTACACTGTCCCTGTTTTGCTGATTTCTTTGTGCTGCCAATTGCAGCAACATCACATTTTGGTGAAATTCTTCCCCTTCGTCATGTGTATGGGTTATACTCTGGGACTGAGAGACCCTGTGCATGTTCTTTGGGGGATGGGTGCAGTCTTGGAGTCTGTTTGTTTTGGAAAGTAATCTACAACTAACAGCCCTTGCTCTCTCTCTTTCTCTCTAGCCAATTTTTTTTTTGTTCAGATACAATTGCAGCTCTAGTTCTGACCTCTTGTATTCATCGGAATCTTATGAATGACCATGAAGGAATGGGGGCGGGGCTCAGATCGGGGCTTGTTATAGAGTTACACAGCACGGAAACAGACCCTGGGCTCCAACTCGTCCACGCCGAGCAAACATTGCAAACTAAACCAGTCCTATTTGCCGGCATTTGGCCCATATCCCTCTGAACCCTTCCTTGTCATATACCCATGCAGTTGCCTTATAAAATGTAATGTAGCCGACATTTAGAGCTGACAGATAGCATACTGTTACTTTTATACATGATCTCAATTTCATTCAGCAAGATGTTCAGAACTATCAACACATTCCCAAAACAACTCCATGGAGACCAGTATCCCATCACCCAGTCAGTCTTATTTACTGGTGGAGAGTCCTGATTCAGCACTTTTGCCTGCCGCTGTTGTTTGGCTTTGTCACAATGTTATAATTTCCTCATTCCTAACTCATTCACAGACACTGCAAATGTTGCTTCTGCTTTCCTTTTAATCTTTTGTATAACAGCACTTTGTTAATCTGTAAGATTTGTACCTACGTACTTGTAGCTAAGATGGTACCGTTAAAAGGCAGCCATTATAAAAACTTTTCACTGTACTTCTGTATTGGAGTACAAGTCATGATAAAGGGTCTAGGCCCAAAATGTCAGCCTTCCTGCTCCTCTGATGCTGCTTGGCCTGCTGTGTTCATCCAGCTCTACACCTTGTTATCTCAGATTCTCCAGCATCTGCAGTTCCTACTATCTCTGATATATTCTATATTCCTTCAGAGCCAGCTCCCAGAGTTTCAGATCATCTGACATTCCTGTTTATAGCTGTCAGCCAGGGCTCCCTGATTGGGCCAGATTAACAGCCCCAATCAGGGAACTCATATTCAATGACCTTGTTACAATCACTGCATCTCACCCCCTCTGAGTCTTTCAGCATCTCATTAAGAGTTAAACCAAAGTCACGTGCCTCTGCCAGTCATCTTAATCTAGTCAAAAATCCTGATATAGATGCCCCTGGTTCTCAAATTGCCGAGTAAAACCGATAGTGTCTCAGAATTAGAGGAGACTTGGGGTCATAATATTCCTTAACTAAATCTGTCAACTCTTGAAAGATTTTAACATCTGGTGCCCCAGGGAAAGTTAGGCTCCTAATAACCATAAAAAGCTGCAGCCCAGAAGCTATCAGGAGATTTCCTTAGACATAGTAAGAACTGCAGATGCTGGAGTCAGAGATAACACAGCGTGGAGCTGGAGGAACACAGCAGGCCAGGCAGCATCAGAGGAGCAGGAAAGCTGACGTTTTGGGTCGGGCCCCTTCTGAGGAGGAGGCCCAGGATGGACATGTCAGACAGGGAGTGGGAGGGGGAATTAAAATAGTTCATGACCAGAAGGTGTTGTCATTTTTTGTGTACAGAGTACAGATGCTCTACGAGCCTACGTTTCGTCTCACCAATGTAGAGGAGACCACATCGGGAGCGGCGGATAGAGTAGACCAAGTTGACGGATGTGCAGGTGAACCTTTGTCTGATATGGAAGGTTTGTTTTGTGCCTCAAATGAAGGTGAAGGGGGAAGGTGTAAGGGCAGGTGTAGCACTTTCTGTGGTTGCAGAAAAGGTGCCGAGGATGGTGGGGATTTCCTTCTTCCTTTTCATCTTCCCCAATGTCATTTACCTGGAAAAAATAACGCATTTTTTCCACATACTGGGCCCAGTCTTTGACAGCAGGATCGAATGAATCAAGCTTCCCAAATAGCGGCATGATGCCAGAAATATTTCCCCTAACTCAAAGATGACAGTTGCAAGTGAATTTCTTCAGGAGCGTGCTTTTCTCTCGTTGCCACTGAAATAACTTGCACAGAGGCTAGGAGCCCATCACCACATCAGCCTTTATTTACACATTGAGAGTCCTTGACAATTCTAATGTCTCTTTTTTTAATTGCCCCCTCTGCTTTCTGGGCCCCACCCCTTGCTCTGTAATTAGCATTGCAACATCCAACATACTGGAGGGTGACGACAGCACATGTCCTTATTTCCCTCTCTCTTGCTGTTTCCTATGGTTTCCACATGGCTATGGTGTCTCCTCCTCAGTCACACACATACTCACAAATCCTGGAAAGAAAGTTCTCATGATGCCCAAGTTTATTTGGGTCTTGTTATACATTGAAACTCAATTGTTTTAAGCCCATTTATGGGGGTTTCTGATCACTTTGAACTAATGTTTACATCAGAAAAAAATTATTTTGAATCCGCCTGTTCAAATATGTTTTGACACACCTCCAGAGCAGCTGGGACTTGAACCTTTCGCCCAGAGGGAGGGTTATGACCACTGCTCCACAAAAGCCCCCTTAAGACAATGAAATGGTTGCAATTTCCAGATGCACAGACTCTCAGAAGCCGGTTTTATGAAATCCTCACCATTTGGGTGAAAACTTTCCTGTTGGCTGCTTTGACGCATCTGTTTAAAATGAATGAATGATTGCATTAAATTTACTGTGGAGAGGAGACTTGAGGATTAAGTTTTGATTTTGTAAAACAAGTTGAAGAATAAAGTTGACCACCAAGATGTAAGCTGGGCCAGAGTGACTGAGGAGTCAATGACTGATGAATCAGTGGTCAATGAGAAGCATCCTCATGAGTACATTCTACTTGTCTTGAACTTAATTTCCATTATAACTTAATTTCCATTGTTTGGCTCCCGCTTCTCTTCCAACTTTCCCTGTTGCTGATTGAGATTTACCCCATTTTCTTTTTCTCTGTCAACCATCACAATGTAGTCACAAGCTCTGACTGACTGTCTGTGTGGAGTTTGCACATTCTCCCCGTGTCTGTGTGGGTTTCCTCCGGGTGCTCCGGTTTCCTTCCACAGTCCAAAGATGTGCAGGTTAGGTGGATTGGCCATGCTAAATTGCTCATAGTGTCTGGTTATGTGCAGGCTAGGTGGATTAGTCATGGAAAATGTAGGGTTGCACGGATAGGGTAGAGGGATGGATGTGGGTGTGATGCGTTACAGAGGGTCGGTGTGGACTTGATGGGCTGAATGGCCTGCTTCCACTCTCTAGGGATTCCACAATTCTGTGATTCCATATATTAGATAACTCTCTGGAGTCAGTTTCTGAAACCTCAATTTTATGGTCAATTTTCTTACAACAAAAGAAAACTCCTACAAGCAAACTAACCACAAGCACCATTTGAGCTCTGAAAATCAGATCAATATTGTGAAGGCTTTTTCAGTTGCACTCATCAGCACAGCTGCAAAAATACCAAACTTCAATGGTAATAATAATTTATACTGCATAAGAAAAGGGTTCTTTGAAATAGTTGAACAGCCACTATGCACTAGCAATACAAATGGTTTTCTCCACTAACAAGAAGTTGCAGTCAAGGCAAAGCGATGTTATTCCCATCTTACAAATGAGAAGGTGAGAGATAAATTTTAGTGCTGGTGCAATGCTAGATGCATTGGTCTTGTGACTTAATAACTCCTGGTGGATTGTATAAATCCGCACTTTCTGCCTATTTGCAGCAGGCAGCATACTGATCGTGTTTAACCAGGCTGCTCTTACAAAACTCAGAGCATATTGTGCATCATTAAATGTGACTCTGCAGTTGGACAGCATTTGCCAAACAATCCCAAATGTACTAAGAGTTGCACTAACAATGAATTTAAGATTTTTAATCATTGTAACTCACTGACACTTGTTACACATATACATAGATAGGACCCTGTCCTCAAAAGCATATGGGCAGCAATTCTCGATTGAAATATCTTAGCTTGTCTACCAATCAACACACTTTTCTCATAGAGTATAAACTGTTGCTCAGCTTGAAATTTGGTATTCTTTATAAAAACCGAAAGAACTAGGAATGCTGTAAATCAAGAACAAAAACAAAGCTGGAAAAGCTCAGCAGGTCTAGCAGCATCCATGAAGGAAAAGACAGAGTTAAAGTTTTGGGTCCGGTGACGCTTCTTGTATTCTTATATCTGTCCTTAGGTAGAAAGTTTTAATGGAATTTCTCTTTTCACAGCAATATATCACATTGGTTCAGTGGGTAATACTTTCATCTCAGACCCAGGATTGTGGGTCATCACACAAACTCAGGATCATAGCAGTGAGCTGCTCTGGTCAGAGATACTGTTTAACATAAGATAAAATGTTAAACAGCTGCATGTTACAGTCTTGGATGGACATTAAAGATCCTGAGGTCTCAAAAAGGAGTCATATAATTTTTTTCCCAATGTCCCAATGTCAATAGTTATCCCTCATCCAGCACTGGCCATCCATCTCATTGCTGTATGTGGAAAATTGTGAGCATATTGTCAGCAACAGTTCCTGTAAAGGATGAGATTTCTGAATATTTGGAAGAATGGTAAAATAGGGCAAAGTCAGCATGGTTTCATCAAGGACAGGTCATGCCTGACAAATCTGCTAGAATTCTTTGAGCAAGTAACGAGCAGGGTAGACCAAGGAGAGCCAATGGATGTTATCTGCCTGAACTTCAAGAAGGCCTTTGACAAGGTGCCACACAGGAGGCTGCTGAGTCAGATAAGGACCCATTGTGCTAGAGGCAAGGTGCTATCATGGATAGAAGATTGGCTGTCTGGCAGGAAGCAGAGAGTGGGGATAAAGGGGTCTTTCTCAGGATGGCAGCCAGTGACAAGTGGCATTCCGCAAGGGTCAGTGTTGGGACCACAACTTTTCACTTTATACATTAACGATCTAGATGAAGGAACTGTGGGCATTCTGGCTAAGTTTGCAGATGATACAAAGATAAGTAGAGGGACAGGTAGTATTTAGGAGGTGGGGGAGGTTGCAGAAGGATTTGGACAGGTTAGGAGAGTGGGCAAAGAAGTGGCAGATGGAGTACAACGTAGGAAAGTGTGAGGTCATGCACTTTTGTAAAAGTGATAAAAGCATGGACTATTTTCTAAATGGAGAAAAAATTCAGAAGTCTGAAGTGCAAAGAGACTTGGGAGTTCTAGTCCAGGATTCTCTCAAGGTAAACTTGCAGGTTGAGTCAGTAGTCAGGAAGGCAAATGCAATGTTGGCATTTATTTTGACAGGACTTGAATATAAAAGCAGGGATGTACTACTGGGGCTTTACAAGCCTCTGGTCAGACCACATTTGGAGTATTGTGCGCAGTTTTGGGCCCCACATCTCAGGAAGGATGCACTGACCCTGGAGTGGGTTCAGAGGAGGTTCACGAGAATGGTCTCAAGAATGTAAAGCTTAACATATGAGGAATGTTTGAGGACTCTGGGACTATACTCATTGGTGTTTAGAAGGACGAGGGGGGATCTAATTGAAACTTACAGAATACTGAATGGCCTGGACAGAGTGGATGTTGGGAAGATGCTTCCATTGGTAGGAGAGACTAGGACCCGAGGGCACAGCCTTAGAGTAAAGGGAAGACCTTTTAGAACGGAGGTAAGGAGAAACTTCTTCAGCCAGAGAGTAGTGAATCTATGGAATTCACTGCCACAGAAGGCTGTGGAGGCCAGGTCATTGAGTACATTTAAGACTGAGATAGATAGGTTCTTGATTATCAAGGGGATCAAGAGTTACGGGGAGAAAGCCGGAGAGTGGGGTTGAGGAACTTAGCAGCCATGATTGAATGGCAGAGCAGACTCGATGGGCCAAATGGCCTAATTTCTACTCCTAGGTCTTATGGTCTTATGGTCTATTTTACAGCATTGGCTGAACTTCCTGAGATGTAACAATGTCCTGAGGCTGTGAAAGATACTATAGAAATGAAGGGGTTTTTAAAATAAATATACTTTACAGTACAGAATCAAAGTCTCCCTGTCTGTTATTAACTGAACAGTGCTGTCAAAAGTCAAAAGTATTTCCCAATCAATGCTTCAGTTTCGGACACTGTCAGTACATTACAACAACTTGCATTTATGTAGCAGATCTGATGAAGTAAATCAAATCAAGAAACAAGGTGCATTTGGCACAAATCGAAGCTGTGCAAAAGCAGTGGATGATGGGATAGATGGAAGGGGGTTTTAAAGAGCATAATAAAGAAAGTGAAGAGGTTTAGCGAGGGAATTCCAGAGTTTGGGATCTGGGCATTTGAAGGCACAGCCATGAATGGTGGGGATGTGCAACAGGCCAGAATTGGAAGAACGCAGAGACTTTGGAGAGATGCGGGACTTGAGACGTTCATAGAGAATTCAATGAAACCATGGAGGGATTTGAATACAAGATGAGAATTTTAAAATTAAGACCTGAAACAAAGACAGTGAATGAGAAGGATGATGATTAAATGTTGAATGGAACATCACTGACTCTTTCTTACAATACCAGGCCACTGTTTTTGTTACAACATGCACTTTTTTCTTTTTATCATTCACAGGATGAGGGCATCACTGGCTAGGTGAGGATTTATTACCCATCCCTAATTGCCCAGAGGGCAATTAAGAGTCAGCTACATTGCTGTGGGTCTGGAGTCATATGTAGGCCAGACCAGGTAAGGATGGCAGTTCTGTTACCTAAATTGAACCAGATGGGATTTTCCCAACATTTAACAATGGATTTATGGAAATCAGATTCTAGGCTTTTAAAAAAAAAATTTCAAATTCCACTATCTCCTGCGGCAGGATTTGAACCAAGGTCCCCAAAACATTACCTGGATAATGCCATTAGGTCATCACCTCTGCTATAGCTCAGCTGCATTGGTTGGATTTGAACCTATGCCCCCTGAAAAGCTATCTGATTGCTAGCTTAGTACTATTACCATTGTGACACTAACTTTCCCATTGAAGGGCACATGTTGCAGGAGTATACTGTACCTTAGACTGTTTTAACATGTATTGTTCACTCAGTGTGAGAAAGATAGTTCAATTATCTCCATTCATTGAGTGTATTATCTGATACACATTGCCAAACAAATTTTATCGTGAAATTGGACAGGAAGTTTTTGAAGAGACTTTTCTAACGTTGAGATCCAGGGTAACTTATTGCAATGGATTCAAAGTTGGCTTTATGGCAGGAAGAGAGTGATGGTAGAAGGCTGTACGTATTAGTGGATGACAAGCAGGAGGCTGGAAGAACACAGCAGGCCAGGCAGCATCTGGAGCAAAGGAGCAGTCAACGTTTCGGGTATAACCCTTCTTCAGTCCTGTTCTTCCAGCCTCTTGTTTGTCTACAAATGCTGAGCAAAACGATCACCTTGTCTACATTTGATCTCATCGCTGTAGAGGAGACCACATCGGGAGCAGCAAATGCAATGGACTAGGTCGGAAGAGATGCAGGTGAAGCTATGTCTCACTTGGAAGGGCTGTTTAGGGCCCGGGATAGAGGTGAGGGAGGTGGTGTGTGGGCAGGTGTTGCATTGTTTACGGTTACAGGGGAAGGTACCGCGGGGGTTGGAGTGGCTGGTGGGGAGTGTGGTGCGAACTAAGGAGTAGTGAAAGGTTCTTGCGGAAGGCAGAGAGTGGTGGGGAGTGGAAGATGTTCTGGGTGGTGGGGTCTAACTGGAGTTGGCGGAAGTGTTTGAGGATGATATGTTGGATGCGGAGGCTGGTGGGGTGTAAAGTGAGGACAAGGGGGACGCTATTTTTATTATATTTGGAGGGAGATGGTGGTTAAGAGCTGTGGAGCAGGGAATGGAGGAGGTGCAGTGGAGAGCTGTCTGGATGATAGAGGTGGGGAAAGAGCATTGTTTGAAAAAGACGGACATCTGGGATGCTTGGGAGTGGAATGTCTCCTCGTCACAGCAGGGCAGATGTTACCGCAGCCTAGTATGCAGTAGTGTACCATAAGGATCAGTGCTAAGCCCCTTAATCTTTGTGATAGACAATGTCAATAAGGATGTGGAGGGGAGTGTTGATAAGTAAGTTTGCAGATGATATACTAATTAGCTGGATGGCTAATAGTGTGGAAGAAGGATTTAGGTCACTGGAAGATACAAATGGATTGGGTGGGTGAGAGATCAGTGGCAGATGGAATTTAACCCTGAAAAGTGTGAGGTGATACATTTGGCAGAAATAACAAGACAAGGGAGTATGCAATGAATGGCAGGACACTAGGAAGCTAAGAGAGGAACAGAGGGATCATGGGCTGATTGTCTTCAGGTTCCATAAGATGGCAGGACAGGTTATGAATACTTGAAATGTCATAACATTCAAGGCTTTGGGTTAAGTGCTGGAAAGTGGGATTGGAATAGATAGGCTGTCATAGACTTGATGGGCCAAAGGGCCTTTCCTGTCCTGTATGATTCTGAGAGAAAGTAAAATCTACTGAGCATGTGAGTTGCATCAGTCCTTTCAAACAATGCAGTCAACACACAGAATATATGTGGGTTTACATGCATGTGCAAACACAGATAAATGCATGTACACTCAAAAACAGACACACAGAGATTTACATGTACAGACAGATTCAGGTAGACACAGACTTGCAAACACATGGACATATATACACAAGCACAGACTTCTACACATACACAAGGACAGACTTGTATACACATAAACAAACACAGACTTACACACTCACAAATGCACCCACTTGCAGACCGGAATGTTAAGGATGGTAGATCTTCACTAACCCCAGGCCAGTGCACTGGGACTATGAGTTCGAATCCCACCATGGTAGATGTTGAAGTTTGGATTCTTGAAAATCTGGAATTTAATGGTGACCGTGTAACCTTTGTCAAATAACATTTGGATGACTAATGTTCTTTAAGGAAAGAAATCTGCCATCCTTTTACTTGGTCTGACCTACATGTGAGTCTGGACTGACAGCAATAACTCGGGACTGCCCCCTGGGCAGTTAGGGATGGGCAACAAATGCTGTCCTGGCCAATGATCCCCACATCCACAAAACCAGTTTTTAAAATGCCCATTCAAAGGGGCAGTGTGCACGCGATGAGCCAAATAACCTCCATCTATATTGGAACAATTCTGTGACTCTGCGATGTGTATTTCCTACTGAATCAACACTTACGGCTGCCCAGTAACCAGAGACATAAGCAGACGCATTGATCAAAACAAAAATTGCATTCTCTGCTTTCATATGTTACCAGACAAACATCTGACAAAGATTAAAATTCACAAACACACACCTTAGCAACATGACTATTGTGATCAGGTGATCAATGAAAGAGTTTTTCAAAAAGCATACAAATCAGAAATGTAATAATCTCACATCTGGATTCCCAATTTACCACATGTGGCTAACATCTTGGACACTGCTGGTTTAAAAGGGTCTGTTCATTGTGTTTGCTGTAAGTGTCCAAATATTGCCCATCAATCAGTGTGGCAATGCTTTTAGGTGGTTAAAGCAGAAACAGTGCAAGGCCTTAGAGTCACAGCAGCTGGTTTAATGATTAAGAGTGTGTTTATTGACAAACGATTTGTTCCGTATTTTTTTACAGACTGATTTCTTTTGATCTGTGGAAGGCGCTGTATTGCCACGCATGTTAAAGAGTTGAGATCCTGGTGGTAGAAAACATGAGATTGTGTCACATGAACTGTGCACGTGAAACTAATAAGATTGAACGTAGCAACATGTTAGTCACTGGGATCCGATACTGGAGTCCAGACGGTTCATACATAAAACAATAACGAGAGGACGCTCAATGATACACGGTGTATTATCTGTTTTACTAAAAACAGGATAGAAAGGTTTAAATTCACACACCGTACCAATGTGAGTATTCAGATCACATAATCAAAATGCAGGAATATACCTCTGTATCCTGAAAGACATATGGCTGATGTATTGAACAAGGCTGGTCCATTCGTAGGAGCAGCAGTAGGCCATTGAGCCCATCGAGCATGTTCCACCATTCAGAGAGATCATGGTTGATCTGTGGCCTAGCTTGACATACCTGCCTTTGGCCCATATTCCCTTCATACTTTTGTTTTAATGAAAATGGGATATGATGTTGGAGCCTCTGAATTAGCAACATAGTGGAGAAATTCTTTGTTCATGCAAGCTTGAGTTTGTTATTTCAAGACATTTTGATTGAAAATTGGAAACATTTGTGCCAAACCAAGACCCCCCATGACATTTTCCTCAGGCATTGTCATAATATACTCAGAAATTCCAATCTGTAAGTAATTTATGGTCCAGTCTTAATTAACCTTTAACATAATGATTTCTATAAACCCCTAACATTAAGCTGAGAATAAATCAGGAGATAATGAGGGCATGTAAAAATGGCAGTTATTAATCATCTATCTTCATATAGATTGGGATAGTCAGATTGGCAGAGATAGCCATGAGGAAGAATTCATAGAACGTATTCACGACAGATACTTAGAACAATATGTTCAAGGTGATTTTTATTTTATTCATTCAGCATTTATTGTCCATCCCTAATTGCTCAGAGGGCAGTTACAAGATCCACCACATTGCTGTGAGTCTGAAGTCACAGATAGGCCAGACCAGATAAGGATGGCAGAATTCCTTTCCTTTCACATTAGTGAACCAGGTGGGTTTCTGTTCCCCAAAAGTCAGCAATGGTCTTCATTAAACTTTAAATTTCATTGAATTGAATTCAGATTCCACCATCTGCCATGGTAGGATTTGAATGCAGGTTTGCCAGAACATTACCTAGGTCTCTGCATTAATAGATCTAGTGATAATACCATTAGGCGACCATCTCCCATTCTCACCTCCACTTTCCTGCCCTTCCTGAGAACCTTAGACTGCTTTATCTATGAAATTTGCCGCTGCCTTTGTGTCAGTATCCCTCAGAGATGTATGCGAAGTGTTGGAAAGATTTGCTTGGATGATTAACAAGCTAAACTGTCATACAATCACTCTTTTAAAGGCCATATCATTCATCCCCAGTCAGGTCTAATATTTGCTCCTCTCCTTATCAACCCCAATATGTGCTCCTTTCTGTGAACCAGGCTGAGTCAGTCAGATCCTGGAATGAAAGCTGTCCTGATGTTTCTTTTATTTTAGATAATGTGGTGGTCATTCAATAAAACATAGTAATACCACACTGTAGTTTTTTTTTTAACAATGGTATAGAAAGTTATTATACAAAAGACAAGAAAAAAAGTTGTCTAATTCTAGAACACAGTTTGAAACTTCTTGAAACATCCAGCAAACAAATTCTCATCCTGTTTTCTGATACTATCCATTACAGAGATTCAAATACAGTGAAATTACTCCACCATATAAAATACTTAAATTTTATTTCACTAATTCTGTCCAGCTCTGTTCTGTGAACTGTCAAATATGAGCTTAAACTTTCTTAGCTCCTAATAACCTGCAGATTCCTACTCTAATACATCAGGTTTAGATGTTTCACAAACTAAACTTTTTAGACCAAAGTAACCATGTTTTCTCTGAACTGTCATATACTTCTTTATCAGAAAGAAATTATGTTTGCTTAGCTAAATATATTTATCTGAACCCACTCAGGTCTATTCTGAACTATCTGAAAAAACTTTAAATTTCAGCAACAATCCTTGTCCTTAATCAAAAATAAGCAAATACCTTCAATATTTACTCAAGCTGTCATAAAAGAAACAATAAAAACAATCTTCCATTAACACTCCAAATGTCCCTGCTGTCTGATATATACTGAATTAGATCACTATTCCAGAAGGACTGTCTGAATGAGTTATTTTTTAAAAATGCTTCAGAAGAGCGACCAACCCTATACGCCACTATGTAAAAACCCATACTCTCAAAATGATCTTTAT
This sequence comes from Rhincodon typus, assembly GCF_021869965.1. Taxonomy (NCBI): domain Eukaryota; kingdom Metazoa; phylum Chordata; class Chondrichthyes; order Orectolobiformes; family Rhincodontidae; genus Rhincodon; species Rhincodon typus. Next base: position 89,156,435 of record NC_063340.1, read on the forward strand.
ATATTATATATCTATGTACATCTCACTGATCAGGACAGATCCATACCCAATCATCAATCAAGACTGATCCATCCTCTTGGTCCATGACCCTCCCTTACTCCCTGAAGATCTGTGGCCCTCATCGGGATGGTATCTAGTTCTAGCTCAGGAATGAGTCATGTGTGATGTTGTGGAATGGAGCAAGATACTGAGCTAAAGAAATGGAATGTGAGAAGAGGCCATTTGATCACTTGACCCAACGGGGAGCCACGTGCTGATGAGAGAGAGGAATGGTTGTAAAGTATCATCCAAGAATGTATCTGAATGGATTGGTAATCCAGCAGACATATCTTTCCTCTCATGGGTAGCTCCTCTCTTTGAGAAAACCAGATGAATACATGAGAGAAATGGGGACAGAAAGATATCCTAGAAGGCTGAGACAAGGTGAATGGACTGGGTGTAGGCTTTTGAAGTGTATAAATACCAGCAGAGATTAGATGAGCTGAATGGCCTGATTCTATGCTATAGGTTCCAAGTTCTGGGGTTGAAATTCCACTTATTTCCTCCACTGCTTGTTTGGTGAAGTGTTTACCTTTTGGTTTCTGACTGAAGTGTAAGGGGTAAAGAGGAAGGAGTGAGTTTTTTTTATTCACTCAGGGGACATGGGGATACTGGCTGGGCCAGCATTTATTGCCTGTTGAGAAGGTGATGGTGAGCTGCCTTCTTGAACCGCTGCAGTTCACCTGCTGTGGGTTGAATTTACTGAAATTCAGTCAGATTTCATCGCCAATTCAGTCTTTGAAGCTTGGCGTAAGGGCTCGCTGAAGACTCTTCACCAATGCTGACTGCAGCTTTCACTGGATGTGCGGATTCCACTTTTATTTTACGATTTTGTCAACAGTGATTAACAGAAATAAATTATGGTGCAGTCATTAAATTACTGTACTTTAGAGGCCTGTGCTAATAATTGGGTAGACAGTGAGGTCAACTCCACTTTATGTTCAGTTTTAAAAAAGAATTAGATTTAAAAAGCAATGTCATAAAAATCTAACTTGATCACCTTTTAGGGCAGGGAGCTGACTGTTCTCGACTAGAGACAAAAAAAGCTGCAGATGCTGGAATTCAAGGTAGACAGACAGGAGGCTGGAAGAACACAGCAGGCCAGGCAGCATCTGGAGGAAAGGAGAAGTCAACATTTCGGGCATAACCGTTTTTCAGTCCTGTTCTTCCAGCCTCTTGTTTGTCTACAACTGACTGTTCTCACCTGGTCAAACTACAGTGGGTGACGTCAATTCCAAACCAACGTTGTTGACTCCCAAGTTTCCTCCAAAATGGTCACTCAGTTGTATCAAATTGCTTCTGCAGGATACAAAGAAGGTTCAACAATACCATCACTGGGTCAGTGAGGGGAGGGATTCAAATGCCAGTCTTATCAGTAGAGTCCATATTCTGTGCCTGATTGAAAATGAACATCAAAGAGGTGGAGTGTCGTTTGCAAGAAGGTTGTAGTGGTGAGAGTACAGTGTCACTGGTGAATCTGGGAGGGGATGATTGACCAGCGAAGGCTATTGTTGAAATTTGATGCTACAGCTTAAACCCCTGGGAGAATGACCTGAACTCTCCCCATATGTGTGTGTGCATGTGCTTGCCATTGACAGGGAAAAAGTTTTAAGGACTGTGGAGATATTAATGCTGCTGTTCTCCTACAATCTCTTCCATCAGGAAGAAGATACAGAAAACCTGAACATATGCATGAGCAAGTTCAGGAACAGCTTCTTCCTAGCCGTTATTAGATTGATGAATGAACACTCTAGCCTCAAATAACACTGACCTTGCTAACATTCACCTCGCCATTGCACGTCCTGTGCAATGTAACCTGTATGCCTCTGCCTAAGTCTTTTTGATCTGTATATCCTTTGCTTACTGTGATCTGCCTAGACCGCTCATAAACAAAGCTTTTCACTGTATTTCAGTACACTTGACAATAAATCAATCAATGTATTTAAACAGAGGCTTTCACGTCCTCAGGATATGCTTTGGACACAATAAAGAGCTTCTAAACTGTGTGCCTGGTATAACAGAGGAAACATAGCAGCCAATTAACACATAGCAAGCTCCGACAAACAGCCAGGGCCCTAAGTGCCTCGCTAAACTTCTCAAACTCTCTTTCCTCCTTTAAGCTGCTCTTCAAAACCAACTACGTTAGATCAGCTTTTGGTCAATAGATTGAATGTCTGCTTATGTGACTGTTCAATAATGTACAATAATGCTCCAGTGGTGTGTGTTAGAGTAGTTTAATTAAGGCAATGTTTTAAGTGCAAATTGTGGGCAGTTTGTCATTGTTGCAGTGTCTCAATTATATGGTATTTGAGAGATTTCTCTAGAGCCAAGTCCTTTCCTTTAATTCACTGACCTCTGTATTCCAACCGAGGAAAGGGCTCTCAAAGGTTGAAGGAATCATGAAAGTAAGTGATGTGACAAGGAATCGTACCAGCAAGGTTATGGAAGGATTAAGGACTGTCACTGCGTGTTTTACTAAACAATGTTTCCCTTGACAGGTCTTCCCCTCATGCTCCTTGAACATGTCCTCTGATGAGCTCTGTAAGTTCACCCTTTTTCATAAATTGTTTTGGAATGTTTGACTTGTATGCACTTGGAGCTCATTTACCTTACTCGTTTTATTCTGAACTCCTCATTTAACGACCAACAAACTCGCTCCCGACACATACACCAGTTTCGAGTGTATGAGTGTTGGTAGGTGATCGGAGTCAGAGAAACATGCCAGAATGGAGCCCTACAATCCCACAAGCCGTCACAAATATCCAACCAAAATGATTACTTTGCCTGATTCACTGCTATTCAGGACAAAATCAATTCACATCAGGTTTCCTCATTAACAGGAAAATAATGATTTATTTAACAAAAAAATCTTATTCACCAACAAATGGCAAAACAAAAATGGATTAGTCATTACTGCTTTTCAACATAAGCTATAACCCTTTAAAACCCAAGCATACACACATTCATTCACAAATAAGACAGATAAAATACAGATGATTTGACATAAATTATTCAGATGGAAAAATATAGACAGGACGAAACAAATTCTGTCATTCAAATTCCAGACCAAAGGGTGGGGGAAGTTCTTTCTCATGATCCTTTTAAATTTTTTCCCAGTGATGATGACATGATGTTGTTTGCAAAGCGATGGTTGATCTTCAATTGAGTAGCTCATTGGATGGACCTCTAGGTCTTTTCTTTATTAGAAATCTTTCTTTTTTTCCCTCTTCCGGTAATAGAGAGAGATGGTGAGAGATGCTTCTTGTTTACATGTTTCTGGATAACTCTGAGTACATAACACTCATCAGTCTAACAAGCTGCGGCCGGACCAATACAAAGGCTGTCGTTAAGCAGGTTTTCCTTCACGAAAATCTCCTGGTGCACCCTTCCTCATAAAGTATTTATGTCACTGATCTATAAATCCATGCATGGTGGTTCAGAGGTTAGCACTGCTGCCTCACAATGCCAGGAACAGGCAAAATGGAAGGGCAAAATGTGGCAGCGCAAGCTTGGAGGGCCAAAGGGCTGATTCCTGTGCTGTATTGTTCTTTTTTCTTTGAACCCGGGTTTGAGACCACCCTCGGGCGACTGTCTGTGTGAAGTTTGCACATTCTCCCCATATCTGTGTGGGTTTCCTCCAGGCGCTCCAGTTTCCTCCCACAGTCCAAAGATGTGCAGATAAGGTGAATTAGCCATGCAAAATTGCCCATAGTGTATAGGGATGTGCAGGCTAGGTGGCTTAACCATGGGAAATCCAGGGCAACAGAGATAGGATAGGGGGGTGAGTCTGGGCGGGATACTCTTTGCAGGGTCAGTGTGGACTTGTTGGGCCAAATGGCCTGCTTCCATACTGTAGGGATTCCATAAAATAACATAATCATGTACAGTTGAGGTGTGCACCACACAATCCTATTTGATGTTCAAGTTACAAATACTTTTCTGGTTCCCATGGTGATATATCAATGCCCAACTTCCGTCTTCCAGCTTGGAGTCCAAAAGGAAAACAAAAAGTATGTGGCCCCACACAGGAGTCAACCCAAAACTGGAGATCACCAGTTGTTGATTTGCAATACTGAACTTTAATTTCATGGGTCATTCTCCAGGTCAGCTACAATTAAAGCTGCTATATAAATGCAGGTTGTCGTTGTTGTCACAGGGTGCGTGGACTGTGGGAAATGCCTGCCAGGAGAGTGTAGGATACATGGACCATTGATCAAGGTGAAGGACAGGACCATTCCCAGCCGTGCCAGGCTGACTCTTCCACATTACCTTGCCCTCCGAATATTGGAGATGCCAGCTGTCAACAAACACAGTGAGTGCCTGGTACAGAGACTGTGCCGCACGGGCCCCAGGTCCTGAAGGTATCACTTACAGTTGGAGGTGAATGGCTATAAACCAGAGGAGAAGGGGACATAACAATGAACATATTGCAGAAGCAGCTGCAAAGTAAAGAATGGAATAAAGAGGCAACATCTTGGAGTTATCACCAACTAGAAACTGACTTGGACTAGCCTCATTGGTACACAAGCTGGTTCACAAAGACGTTAGTACACAGGCTGGTTCACAGAGACATTAGAACACAGGCTGGTTCACAGAGACATTGGTACACAGGCTGGTTCACTGAGACATTGGTACACAGGCTGGTTTACAGAGACATTAGTACACAGCTGGTTCACAGAGACATTAGTACACAGCTGGTTCACAGAGACATT
>NC_063340.1:89161195-89161545 GCF_021869965.1 Rhincodon typus
AGCTGGTTCACAGAGACATTAGTACACAGCTGGTTCACAGAGACATTGGTGCACAGGCTGGTTCACAGAGACTTTGGTACACAGGCTGGTATACAGAGACATTGGTACACAGGCTAGTTCACAGAGACATTGGTACGCAGGCTGGTTTACAGAGACATTGGTACGCAGGCTGGTTCACAGAGACATTAGTACACAGCTGGTTCACAGAAACATTGGTACACAGCTGGTTCACAGAGACATTGGTACACAGGCTGGGTCACTGAGACATTGGTACACAGGCTGGGTCACTGAGACATTGGTGCACAGGCTGGTTCACTGAGACATTGGTACGCAGGCTGGTTCACTGAGAC
>NC_063340.1:89161555-89179107 GCF_021869965.1 Rhincodon typus
CAGGCTGGTTCACTGAGACATTGGTACGCAGGCTGGTTCACTGAGACATTGGTACGCAGGCTGGTTCATAGTGACTTCTTACCCATCAAGGGCAATGCACCAACCAATAGCAAAAAGGTGAATATTGTTCTGAAATGCCTGTTGCTGTATGCATGGCTACACATTCCTGAACTATGCCCATGCATTTGCTATTACCTTATGGCTGACTCCCACAGTCCAAACATGTGCAGATTAGGTGAATTAGCCATGCAAAATTGCCCATAGTGTATAGGGATGTGCAGGCTAGGTGGCTTAACCATGGGAAATCCAGGGCGACAGAGATAGGATAAGGGAGAGAGTCTGAATGGAATACTCTTTGCAGGGTCAGTGTGGACTCGTTGGGCCAAATGGCCTGCTTCCATACTGTAGGGATTCCATAAAATAACATAATCATGTACAGTTGAGGTGTGCACCACACAATCCTATTTGATGTTCAAGTTTGGTTAGAATACCAAAGCTTGGTTAGAATACGCTGTGTACCCATCCATTGAGGAAGGTTCAACAGCCCAGCCTCCTAAACTGGTAGAAAGAGATCTTTAAATTTCCCAAAGAGTTGACCTTGTGGGTCTGGTGTAGGGTTAGGAGGAGGGGGTCCATGAAAGACAGAAGAATAGAGATTATGTTGATAGGGAGACATGTGATTTGGGTGGAGCATAAACACTGTTTCTGATGTAATTTTGATTTAATTTTATGTAATTTGTCACCTCCTCACAGTCCTCGGTGTATTTGCTAAGAAAGTGATCCAGAAGAGGACACAGTTTGGACCATACGTGGGGCAGCTTTCAACCAGTCTCACTAACAGTGATGATAACAGGCTTGTGTTACAGGTAGGGACTGAGAAAGACAATTTCTGACTAATTCCTGTGCAGGCTGGATTGTCTTATGCGGAGGGACCATGGAGATTAGGCCTGGGTTCTCTCAAGTTTCAAAAAAATGTACAGTACTCTCATTGAGACTCACAAAATCCTTCCAGAGCTCCATGGGGTAAATGCAGATGGGCTGAAGGGCCTAGGACCAGGGGAACAGTCTCAGAATAAGGGACAAACCATTTACAACTGATATGAAGAGGAATTTGTTCACTTAGAGCGTTGTGAATCTTTAGAGATCTGTACCCCAGGGGGCTGAGGATGTTCCTTCATTGATTAAGTTCAAGACAGAAATGGATAGATTTCTAGTTCCTCATGACGTAAAGGGATATGGGGACAGTTCTGGAATATGGCCTTGAGGTAGAATGATCAGCCATGATCTAGAGTGGCAGAGCAGGCCCAATGGAGTGAATGGCTTCCATTTCCACCTCTCACTTTTTTTTTTCCTTCCCTTGCAATGAGTTGGATTAACATAAGGAATAAAGACCCCATGGAGCCTTAAAGATGCTACACCATTGAGGAAGACAATGACTAATCTTTAACTCCACTTTAATCCGGTACCCTTGCATTTCCTTAGCACTTAAAGATCTCGTAATCTCAGTTGTGAACATATTCAGCAAGTGAGCATAAAGAACTCTCTGAAATGAAGAGTTATGGGTTGCATGGTGGCTCAGTGGTTAGCGCTGCTGCTTCAGAGTGCCAGGCTCGATACCAGCCTCAGGTGTATGTGTGGAGTTTGCACATTCTCCCTGTGTCTGCGTGGGTTTCCTCCGGGTGCTCCGGTTTCCTCCCACAGTCCAAAGATGTGCAGGTTAATTGAATTGGCTGTGGGAAATTTGCTTATGGCATGCAGGCATGTGCAGACTAGGTGGATTAACCATGAGAAATGCAGAAATAGGGTGGTGGGTGGTTTGGGTGAGATACTCTTCAGAGCGTTGGTACAGACTCCTTCCATGCTTTAGCGATTGTGTGAAGAATTGCAAAGACTCACCATCCTCTGACTGAAAGTATCTCACCTCAGAACTAAGTGATACTGTGACCTCTGAGTTTGACACTTTCTGGCCAATGGAAAAAGTCTACCCTCTTTAACCCTTGAATTTAGCAAGTCTGCCATAGGGGTACCACAAGTATATGGCTCTGTCCACTGGATATCCGTGTCTTTTTTTCATTTGTATTGAAATATATATAGGCCAGCTCCAATGGTGGTGAAATTCTTCTGTAAACGCTCCACCTCATGTGGTGAAGTTTCTCCCACAATACCCTTAGGGAGGGAATTCCGAGATTTTGACCCAGTGACAGTGAAGGAACAGTGATATATTTCCAAATCAGAATCGCGAGTGGCTTGAAGGAGAACTTGCAGGGGGTGGTATCCCCATGTATCTGCTGCCCTTGTCCTTCTAGATGGATGTGGTTGTGGGTTTTGGAAGGTGTTCAGATATTGTCTTTAGTCTCCTTTATCAGAAGAAGGCTGTTCCGGCTATGGAGGGATTGCAACAAAAAGTTACCAGACTGATTCGATAAAACGGGGAGCTGGAGGAGAAAAGCAGGTCAGGCAGCATCAGAGGGGCAGGAAAGTCAATGTTTTGGGTCTGGACCCTTTGTATGGACTGGGAAGGGGGGAAAGGAGCTCAGAAATAAATGAGTTGGGGGGGAGACAACTGTCTTAGCACCAACATCCATCTTGAAACCAACGACTCCCATTGCTCCCTTAACTACACCTCCAGTCACCCAGCCTCTTGCAAAAATGTGATCCCAAACTTTCAATTCCTCCGCCTCCGCTGCATCTGCTCCCGGGATGAAGCGTTGCACTCCCGAATATCTCAGATGTCTTCCGACTTCAAGGACTGTAATTTCCCCTCTCACGTGGTTGATAATGCCCACAACTGCATCTCCTGCATTTCCCACACTTCTGTCCTCAAACCCCCTCCCCCCCAACAACAACAAGGATAGCGTCCCCCGGTTCTCACATACTACCCCACCAACCTCCAAATCCAACGCATCATCCTCCCCCATTTTTGCCACCTGCAATCTGACCCCACTACCTAAAAGATGTTTCCTTCCCCACCCCTGTCTGCTTTCCATAGGAACTGCTCACTCTGCAACTCTGTCATCAGTTCCACACTCCCCACCAACCTTTCCACCACACCCGGTACCTTTCCTTGCCCCTACACCTCCCCCCTAACCTCTGTCCAAGGCCCCAAACAATCATCCCGTATCTGACAGGGATCCACGTATACATCTTCTAACCTGGACTCCCGATGTGGTCTCCTCTATATCAGGGAGACCAAGCGCAGACTCAGGGACCAATTTGTGGAGCATCTGCGCTCTGTACTCTCCAATCAACACCATCTTCTGGTTACCAGCCATTTTGACTCCCACTCCCACTCCCTCGGCGACATGTCCACCCTGGGCTTACCCCATTGTCAAAATGAGGCCACACGTAAACTAGAGGAGCAACACATTACATTCCGCCTCAGGAACTTACAGCCCAATGGCCTCAACATAGAGTTCACCAGACTTCAGAATCTCCCCAATCCCTGGCCTCATCCCACATTCAGCCCTCTCGCTCATCCCCATCTTCTTGACCTGACACACCCTGTCCATCTTCCTTGTCACCTATCTGCCCCACACTTCCTACTGACCAATCTCTACAAACCCCTTCCTGCACCTACCTACCGCCATCCCATCTACTTTCCCCCAGCCTGTCTCCCCCTCCCTATATTTATTTCTGAGTTCCCTTCCCCTTCCCCAGTCCTGATGAAGGGTCCAGACTCGAAACATCAACTCTCCTGCTCCCCCAATGCTGCCTGACCTGCTGTGTTCCTCCAGCTCCACCTTTTATGACTCTGACTTCCAGCATCTGCAGTCCTTACTATCTCCTTTACCAGACAGATTCCTGGACTGGCGGCACCACTACATGAAGAGAGACTAGTTAGGACTATACTTCCTGGAGATTAGATGAATGGAGACAGATGGGATCTTATGGAAACCAATAAAGTTCTAACAAGACTAGACTGGTAAACACTGGAAGGATGTTTCTGATGACTGGAGGGTCCAGAATCAGGGGTCACAGTCTAAGAATACAAGGTAGACCATTTAGGACCGAGATAAGGAGAAATTTCTTCACCCGGAGAATGATGAGGTGGCGGAATTCTCTGTCACAGAAAGCAAGACAATGAATGTTTTCAGGAAGGATATAGTCATTAGAGCTAAAGGGATCAAAGGATATGGGGAGAAGTAGGAACAGGTTACTGAGTTGGATGATCAACCATGATCATGTTGAATAGCAAAGCAGGCTTGATGGGCCAAATGGCCTACTCTTGCTCCAATAATCTATGTGTGTCAAAAGCGCCTCAATGGGGAGCGTATCTTGTAGATAATGCACGCTTCTGCTATTGAGTGTCAGCGGTGGAGGGAGTGGATGCTTGTGGATGTGGTGCTAATCAAGCGGCTACTTTGTACTGGATGGTGTCAAGCTTCTTGAGTGTTGTTGGGGCTGCACCCATCCAGGCAAGTGGGGAGTATTCCATCACATTCCTGACTTGTGCCAGTAAAGGCCACAATAACGTCCTCAGATATCCTTCAGACAGTACTCCTTCACAGATTTTTGGAAATGAGTGTTGAGGCAAGGTCTTACAGGAAAAACCCCTCCCTGCACCATTGTCCACACAGGCAGTGTCTGTGCATTTCACCCAGGATGTATTTCTTCATCCAAAGCAGGGTGGACATTAAAGACAATTGCCCTCGAAATGCTGCGGGGCACATCAAATAAAACATTCCAAAGTTTTACGAGACAAGGATGTTATGTGAAATGGAACCAAAGCAGGTAATGAAGATGTCAATTAACAATGATCAGATTGAATTGTGAAACAGCCTACAGTCATGGACTCCTTCTGTTTGTATATGTCACTGGGGAGGGGGCTCAAGGGGAATTGTTTGTATATGTCACTGGGGAGGAGGCTCAAGGGGAATTGTTTGTATATGTCACTGGGGAGGAGGCTCAAGAGGAATTGTTTTTTGTTTATTCATTCACAGGATGTGGGCGTTACTGGCCAGGCAGCATTTATAGCCCATCCCTAATTGCCCAGAGGGCAGTTGAGAGTCAACCACGTTGCTGTGGGTCTGGAGTCACACATGAGCAAGGGCATGATAAGGATGGCAGTTTCCTTCCCTAAAGGACGTTAATGAGCCAGATAGGTTTTTTCTGACAATCGATTCATGGTCATCATTAGTTTCTTAATTCCAAATGTTTTTTGAATTCAAATTCCACCATTTGCAGTGACAGAAATCGAACCCAGGTCCCCAGAACATTACCTGGGTCTCTAGATTAAAAGTCCAGCAATAATACCACCAGGCCATTGTCCCCACTAAGTTAAGTTTGAGCTTGAGGAAACCCTTGTTGTGTGCCTCGTTCTATGTACACACTCTTGTTCTATGTATACACTCTTGTCCTCCTCAGGTTTTAAAGGATGGGGTGAAATATTTCCTGAACACCCCGGACGAAGAGTCTGGTAACTGGATGATGTTTGTCCGTCCTGCAAGGAACCTCGAGGAGCAAACCCTCGTTGCGTACCAGCACCGGGGAGAGGTGTACTTCACCACTGTAAAGGTAGGGGCAGGAGATCTTATCACAGCTTGGATCCATTGGAGGTGAGCAGGTACGTACAAACACATAAATAAATCTAAAGGTAAAGTCACCACTGTCTTCCAGAGCATAGGGCTGCTCTCTCATTACAGAGAAGGAAATGACTGGTGGTGATTTAACCTGAGGGTCACCACGCCTCAGGCGAGGGGAGAGGCTGAGAAGGAATGTCCTTCATGGTAACCTCAGCCAGAGCAGGGATTGAACCCACACTGTTGGTATGACAAACCAGCTGTCCAGCCAACTAAGCTAATTAATGCCAATTGGGAGCAAAAGTAGTCCATTCTGCCACTTGAACCTGTGCTGCCAGTCAGTCAGACCATGGCTGTTCTGATTATCTTGCATTCCCATATCCTCTGATAACTTTTTGCCTTCTTGTCAAGAATCTATCCACACTGACTGAGAGAAAGGCAGTGTCGACTGACACCTACAACAGCGGGCAACTGTGCAGCTGTGATAGCAGGCTCAGTATTTGATCACGCAGAATTTGCAACAGCAGTGGGCTGGGAGGGCATAGGGCATGGGAATGTGAGGCCACAGGGTAGTGGCAGGACGTGGGATGAGAGTGTGGTCATGGGAGTGGGGGCAATGTGGGAACACAGGACAGGGGTGGGACATGGGATGGGAGTGTGGTCACAGGTGTGGGAGGGCAGGACGGTGTAGGGTTGGGTGGGGGCGTGGATGTGGGACCCCAGAGACCCACACCAGCCCCTTTCCTCTTCAACTTCTCCCCCCACCCCACCCCCACCCCCTTGCTCACTCCCAGGTATTGGGCCACACTGCCTGAAACCATTTATTCACTTGTGTGTGAATTTAAAAGAGATATAGCACACACAGATTAGTGTCAGCTAGTATAAATATTGCTAGAAACTCAATCTGATTTTATATTTCCAGCTAGCTTTCTCTTGCAATCCACTTTTTCCCTCCTTATTAACCTATCTACCCATCTTTGCGTAATTATATGCTTTAATTTTAAACTTGGTACTATCTTTTACATTTTTACTTAACCACATGTGGTGAATCTTTGCTTTGGAGTTTTTATTTCTTCTCGGAGTGTTTTATTCTGTGTTTTCAGAAATTTCCCTTAAACGTTTGGTTAGGTCTATTGAGCTATCCTTTAACCTATTTGTCAGTTCACTTCAATTACCTCTCCTTTCATGCCCTCATAATTGCACTTTTTTGAGTTTAAAATACAAATCCTGGACCCCATTTTCCCTTCCTCAAACTGAATGTGAAATTTAAGCATATGATCAGAGCTACCTAGGGAAGCCTTTGCTGTGTAGTTATTAATTAATCCTATCTCATTGCACATTGCTAGGTCCAGTATAGCCTGCTTCCTAGAGGTGTCACTGTATAGACCAGTGTCACGCAGTACAGATTTCTGCCACAGTAGATATGTACATGCAGGGCAATGTGATGTACATCAGGGTTAAGTGTTATCTATGTCGATGCCAATAGAATGGTTTCTTCTGCAGAATATCCAACCACACGTGGAGCTGAAAGTCTGGTATGCAGCAGATTACGCCAAATTCATAGAAGCTCCTTTGGTGGTTATCAAACAGGAGCCTGGGCTCTGCACATCTCCTGCTGCAGTAAGTCTCAGTTTGTCACTGAGGGATTGGCTTGGTTGGGTTAACTCACATCACCAGAGGATTAATAGTAAACCAGTTGAGCTATACTGGTAACTCAAAGCTAGAGAGCCAGTCTCTTTGCCAAACAGACTTGGAAGATCCCAAGTTCTGTTCTCTGCCCGTGGCAATTCGTTTCACTGCTTGAGGTGAAGATTAAAAGCCAGTGGTGAACCACCTAGTGCCCTGCTCAACACTTCTCCCTCAGTTGATACTATCTCTTTCATCTCCTTGAGGGATTTTGACAGGGAGGATGTTGGCGGGTTTGATTATCTGCATATGAACAGTTACTGCATTTCTAAACAAACTCATTGCACATGAAGGGTGTGGAGACTTTTCCGTGTGTCAAGATATGGACTAGATGCGACAAAAATGGAAGACTTTACTTCTCAGTAGTTGACTGCAGCAATTTATGTTTGGGACGCAGAGGGAAGACAGACCGAGATCGAGAAAACAGAGCAGATAATTTTCCAAAGCATCCTTCCATTTTTTGCTTAGACATTTCCTCATCTCTGGAAGGATCATCAGGTGATATCATGGAAGTGAGATGCACAAATGGAGAGATGTTTTCTTTTTCTATTGGCAGGAGGGCTGTAACCACAAGGAAGAGAGATATAATTGGGAAAAGAACCGGAGGATGATTTGAGAAGAATAGTGTATTTGTACTCAGTGAATTCTTGTGATCTTGAACATGCTGCCTGAGAGGGCGATGGAGGCAAATTCACTGGAAGCTTTCAAAAGGAAATTGAAAGAAATTCCTGATAGAGAGAAAATTGCAGCGAAAAGCCAAAAGATGCTTGCCTTTTTAGCCGAGACAGAGTTTAAGATTCTGGAACTGTAAAATGTGGGCTCATCCACGGCTCGAATATTGGGTGCAGTTCTGGAAGCTATATTATAGGAAGGATATGATACGACTGGAGAGGGTACCAGGGAGATTTGCCAGGATATTGCCTGGAGTGGAGAGTTTTAATAGTGGAGGGAGATTGGACAGACTTGGGGTGTTTTCATAGATTTAATAGAATCGCTATAGTGTGGAAACAGGCCCTTCGGCCCAACAAGTCCACAACGACCCTCAGAGCATCCCACCAGACCCATCCCCCTATAACTCACCTAATCTACACATCCCTGAACACTACAGGCAATTTAGCCTGGCCAATCCACCTAACCTGCACATCTTTGGACTGTGGAGGAAACCAACCCATGCAGACACAGGGAGAATGTGCAAACTCCACACAGACAGTCGCCCGTGGGTGGAATTGAACCTGGGTCCCTGGTGCTGTGAGGCAGCAGAGCTACCATGGAGCGGTGGAGACTGAGGACAGACATGATTGAGATGTATAAAATTATGAGGGACATAGACCGGGCAGACAGGAAGAACTTTTCCCCTTGACAAAGGGATCAATGATCGGGGCTAAAGGGTGGGAAGTGTGGAGGGGATGCGAGGAAATACTTTTTCACCCAGAGGGTGGTGGGGAATCTGGAACTCACTGCTTGTAAGGGCGAGAGAGGCAGAAACCCTTATCACATTTCAGAAATATTTATATGTGCACTTGCGATGCCAAGGTTTAGAAGGCTTTGAGCCAAGTGCTGGAAAATGGGATGAGAACAGTTAAGTGGATATTTTTTGACTGGCAACAATGGGCCAGACTCAATGGGCCAAAGGGTGGCTTAGTGGTCAGCACTGCTGCCTCACAGCACCAGTGATCTGGGTTCAGTTCCACCCTTGGGCAACTGTCTGTGTGGAGTTTGCATGTTCTCCCTGTTTCTGTGTGGGCTTTGTCCCACAGTCCAAAGAGATGTGTAGGTTAGGTAGATTAGCCATGAGAAATGCAGCGTTACAGGAATAGGGTAGGGGGTTCGGACGAGGTTGGGATGCCTTTCAAAGGGTTGGTGTGACCTCGAAGGGCTGAATAGCCTGCTTCAACGCTGTAGGGATTCTATTCTATGATTCTTCGGGCATTTCCCTGTCCTTTCCAATGTGTGGGACTATTTAAATCGATCTTTCACAGAACCGGTTAAGACAAGCTAAACCTCATTGGCTACTGGCACGTATCTGTGACTCTAACTTCAAATGCCTTTTTCTCCTGCAGATAGAGACTGCCAACCGGTGGAAATGCTCCAGCTGCTGCCGTGCGTTCAGCACCTTCAGTTTGCTGGAGTCGCATCCCTGCAGCGAGTCAGACCAAGGTAGCATACGGGGATTGGCTGTCACTGGGTGCCTGGGGTCAGATCACAGGTCCGCTCGCTGGAAAGCAGACATTTCTGTCCCTGATGGTCAGGGCGAGTGGACGCTGGGTCTGAATGTGCTGCAGCGAGACGGACAGATAGACACAGACAAGGAGGGACAAGAAATGCAGAAGCGCTTCCCCTGTCCATTGTGTAAGAAGATCTTCCTCAGTGCTGACAAGCTGACCGCTCACTCCAGTTCTCACAGCGGAGAACGTCCACATGTCTGCTCACATCATGAGTGTGCGAAAGCTTTCATCTCCAAATACAAACTGATCAGGTAAAGGCTGCAGTTTTGAAAATTCACTTTCTAAACCCCTCCCCCTCTTCCCTCATCCTCTTGACTGAGTCTTCTGGTCAGTCTCCCGCCATCTCTCTGTTTGGTCCAGTGAAAGGCTTTGGGACAAATTTGGACATTGAAGCTGTGGTAGAAACTTTGAAACTATTGGATGAAGTAAGACCAGGGTGCACCTTTTTTTAAAAAGTTTGTGATGCGGGCGTTGCTGGCTGGGCCAAAATTTATCACCCATCCCCAGTTGACCTGGAGTTAGACGTGGTGGTAAGCTGACATCTTGAACCACTCAGGTCCTTGGGGTGTAGGGACATCTGTGGCACTGGTATGTGAGTTCCAGGATATTGACCTAGTGACACTAAAGGAACAGCAATATATTCCCAAGTCAGGATGGTGAGTGGCTTGGAGGGGAACTTTCAGGTGGTGTGTTCCCACTCTATCTGCTGCCCTTGTCCTTCTAGGTGGACGTGGTCATGGGTTTGGAAGGTGCTGTCTGATGATCTTTGGTGAGAGTCTGCAGTGCATATTGTAGATGGAACACCATGCTGCCATTGTGCATCTGTGGTGGAGGGTGTGAATGTGAAGTATGGTGGATGAGATACCAATCATGGAAGGTGTCATCAGTGACACCCAAGTTTGGGTTCTGCCAGGTCTGCTCAGCTCCTGACCTCACTACAGCCTTGGTTCAAAGATGGACAAAGAGCTGAATTCTAGAGTTGAGGCAAAAGTGATAGCCCTTGACATCAAGGCTGCATTTGACCAAGTGTGGCATCAAGGAGCCCTGGATAAACTAGAGCCAATGGAAATCAGGGACAAACTCTCCAGTGGTTGGAGTCACACCTGACACACAGGAAGATGGTCGTGGTTATTGGAGGTCAATCATCTCAGCTCCAGGACATCTCTGCAGGAGTTCCTCAGGGTAGTGTCCTCGGCCCAACCATCTTCAGCTGCTTCATCAATGACCTTTCCTCCATCATAAGGTCAGAAGTGGGGATGTTCGCCGATGATTACTCAATGTTCAGCACTATTCATGGCTCCTCAGTCTGAAGCAGTCCATGCCCAAATGCAACAAGACCTAGACAATATCCAGGTTTGAGCTGATGAGTGGCAAGTAACATTCATGCCACACAAATGCCAGGCTATGACCATTACCAATAAGAGACAACCTAACCACTGCCCCTTGACATTCAATGGTGTTAGCATCACTGAATCCCCCACTATCAACATTCTTTGGGGTTGCTACTGACTAGAAACTCAACTCGACTCACCACATAAACACAGTGGCTACAAGAGCAGGTCAGAGGCTCAGAATACCGCAGCGAGTAACTCACCTCCTCACTCCCCAAATCCCGTCCATCATCTCTAAGGCAAAAGCCAGGAGTGTGATGGAGTACTCCCCACTTGCCTGGATGAGTGCAGCTCCAACAACACTTAGGAAGTTTGACATCGTCCAGGATGAAGCAGTCCCTTGACTGGCACTACATCCATAAGCATCCACTTTCTCCACCACTGACACACAGTAGCAGCAGTGTGTACTATCTACAAGATGCGCTGCTCAAATTCACCAAAGATCCTCAGACAGCACCTTCCAAACCCATGACCACTTCCACCTAGAAGGACAAGGACAGTAGATACATGGTAACAGCACCCCCTGCAAGTTCCCCTTGAAGCCACTCACCATCCTGACTTGGAAATATATTCCTGTTCCTTAAATGTCACTGGGTCAAAATCTTGGAACTACCTTCCTAAGGGCATTGTGGGTTTATCTACAGCACAAGGACTGCAGTGGTTCAAGAAGGCAGTTCACCACCATCTTCTCAAGGGCAGCTAGGAATGGGCAGTAAATGCTGGCCAATCAGCAACGCCCACAACCCATGAGGATAAAAATCAAGCAGGTTCACCTTCCATCAGTGATATCATACAACAGTGATGGTGTTTTTGACTCACCATAGTGAGCATTCACTGCCTCTTGTGCATTGGTAGTGTCCCCACCTCTAGGCCAGGAGGCCTGGTTTCAAGACCATCTGCTCCAGAGGTGTATAATAACATCTGAGAATAGATTGATTAAAAAGTGTTTTGCAGATGTGATGTCATAGTGGTAATGTCACTGGAGTAGTAATCCAGAAAGTCAGGTTAAAATTCTGGCGTTATAGGTTCGAATCCCAGCTTGATAGATAGTTACATTGTGAATCAATAAAACCTGGAATTAAATGCTGATTCTAGTTTTAAAAATCTATCTGGTTCACTAATGTCCTTTAGGGAAGGAAAAGTGCCATCCTTAATTGGTGTGGCTTAAATGTAATTCCAAACCCACAGCAATGTAGGTGAATCTTGACCAGGAAATTAGGGATGTACAATTAATGCTGGCCTGGCCAGCGACACCTCAGGAGTGAATAACTTTTTAAAAAATAATTGAAAGCAGATCTAGGCATGCAACATGGAAACCTCATGGGGCTGGTGAGCTTTGGGAACTGTGGAAAATAAGAAAGATCTTGCAATCATTTAGCCCTTCTCATGCCTTCTGAATGTCCAAAAGTGTGCACAGCAAGACATCACAAAAAAGCAATGTGATAATGGCAGGTAATCATGTTAGTCATGCTGGAAGAGGGATAAATAGTCACCAGGGTATTGAGAGTATCTCATTGGAGCAGAGACCTTAATGGTATTGATCGTTTTGATGCAGTGAACTGCTTTCCTGGACATAATCTGGTAAGAGAAAGCCGCAGAGAGACACAATAAATATCCAAATAGTTTCTGGGTAAATTGTAGAATGTGTCTTCCTATAATCCCCTGGATAGGGCTCTTGTGATACAGTGGTAGTATCCCTACATCTGAGCCAGGACTTAGCCTGTATCTGAGTCCTACCTAGCCCAGAGGTGTGTCTCCGACTGGGTTTGACTTCAGTCTGAATCTTTTCGGCAATGATTGGACCACAATCTGAAGATCCAATCAAGATAACCATTTGTTTTATTTTAACCAACAGTATCACAGGATAAAGACCCTGACACCTAGGGCAAGGTTGACTCCTGCTAAGAGAGATTGAGCAGGATGAACCGATATCCTGAAGAGTTTAGAAGAATGAGAGGTGATCTCATTGTAACTTCAAAGGGCTTGTTAAGGGGCTATTTCTGTAGCTGGACAGTCTAGGAACCAGGCATCACGGTCTCAGAATATGTGATTGGCCAGTTAGGACCAAAATTAAGAGGAGCTTCTTCATGTTAATGGATGAATGTTTGGAGAGCGCTATGCTGGATGGCTGTGGACACAGTCATTGATATTTTCAAGGCTGAGTTAGATGGGTTTTCGGACACTAAGGGAACTGAAGAATATGGGGATCGGTGGGAAAATGAAATTGAGGTTGAACATAAACTGTAATCAGACAGATTCATGGAGCACACTAGAGAAGCTGAATGGCCTATACGTGAACCTATTTCTTCTTAAATGATTTCAGGAATTTTGTTTCCACTGCTGGACTTGGAAATTTCTTCCAGATGTTGGCTAACCTCGAACTGAGGTTACCTTCCTGATTTTGGTCTTACGTTTGGGCTTTGAACAGTTTGAATCTGTGTTCCAAACCTCACTGCGTTCCCAACCTCACTGTGTTCCCAACCTCACTGTGTTCCCAACCTCACAGCCACATTCTGATCTCAGAGAGCATCCACAAGCTCAAGGGGAGTGTAGTGAATAAAAGATAATGAGGATGAGTGTATTGCTCACAGTCTTCGGGGAACACCGTTCCTCAGTGGGAGTATTGGATTGGGAAGTTTCCTTTACAGGGTTCTTCAGGAATCAGGAGAGTATACGTCCCCCTTAACTGGAGATTTAAGACCTTGCTGTCCTTGTTAATTTTCCTGTTTAATTTATTCGTTCATGAGATGTGTGTGTCACTGTCTGGACCAGCATTTATTGTCCATCCCTAGTTGCCCCTTGAGAAGGTGGTGGTGAGCTGCCTTCTTGAACCACTGCAGTCCATGTGCTGCAGGTAGACCCACAATGCCCTTAGGGAGGGAGTCCCAGGATTTTGACCCAGCGACTCTAAAGGAACAGTGATGTATTTTCAAGTCAGGATGGTGAGTGGCTTGGAGGGGAGCTTGCAGGCGGTGGAGTTCCCATGTAGCTGCTGTCCTTGTCCTTCTCGATGGAAATTGTCGTGGGTTTGGAAGGTGCTTCTGAGGATCTTTGGTGAAAGAATTTTCTAAGAAGCTTCCCAATGTGCTTGCTCCTTCAGACACATGGCCACTCACTGTACTCAGAAGCCTCACCGATGTTCACACTGTGAGAAGATGTTCCATCGGAAGGACCACCTCAAGAACCATCTTCAGACCCACAACCCCAACAAGACTCTCTTCAGGTGTGGCGAGTGCGGCAAGAGGTACAACACCAAGCTGGGTTATAGGCGGCACCTGGCATGGCACACGGCCGCCAGCGGTGACCTGACATGCGGAGTGTGTGCCCGTGAGTTTGGGCGGTCAGACCAGCTCCTGGAACACCTGAAGGGTCATGCGGGCAGACTGCCCAGCAGTGCCCGGGAGAAGCGGCATGCGTGCGATCGCTGTGAGCGCCGTTTCTACACCCGCAAGGACGTCAAGCGGCACACGGTGGTCCACACGGGGCGCAAGGACTTCCTCTGCCAATTCTGTTCACAGCGCTTCGGCCGAAAGGACCACTTGACCCGGCACACCAAGAAAAGCCATGCCCAGGAGCTGCTGAAGGGGCGGTCAGAGGCTGACAGGGTGGCGGTACCAATGAATGGTGCCTCCTCCATCTCCTTAAAGGAGGAGATTGCCAGTGTCTGGCCTGATCCTCTTGATGAGGTGGAGCAGAAGGGCAATGCCAACATGAGTAGTGAATTCTACGCCCATCCGTTACCATTCAGCCAGCACACAAGGAAGACTCGCCACATGGTGCCCGGCTCACTGGGGACAAGGTGGAGCTTCATGGAGATGCCATCTCCGATACTTTCTCCTCCCGCGCAGCATCCTCCAAGCCAATGTATACAACCCCCCCGATACCAACTCAACACTCCCTCCTTTTGCCCCTTGCACAGCAAAGACCAGTCTACAAAGAATAGCACGAGGAGCTACAATCTGAATTTGCCAGGAGATCTACCCGGGCTCGAATCCCAATCAGCGCCCGATAAGGAAAGCTCGGACATTGGCCTGGAAACTTTGACGGTCCCCCTGGACACCACAGACTGTGTCAGCACCATGCATAAAGACGTCAAACCCTTGAATGTGAATTCCACGGACATTTCCCGTTTGCTCGGACTCTCGCCTCCTGGTACCACTGGCCAGCCTTCAGGTGGCGATGTGGCGCTGTCATACAGGCAAGGGGAGATTGGGCAGAGGGTCGGCCCTCTCCTCGACCAGCAGCAGACGGCTCGGGAAGGGGGCGCTCCGGTAGCCAGTTTGAACTTGAACCAGCTTCAACAAGTCGCGCCAACCTTCTCCTCCACGCTCGCACCAACTCCACTGCCCCGCTTTCACCAAATCTTTCAATAATCCACTGGTGCCCTTCATTCTATCGAGGAGCCACAGGTAACAGAGCATTGAGAAGCAAATTAGAAAGAATTAAGTTGCCAATGTTGAATTTTAACACATTTTAAAATAGATTTTATATGTATTTATGTAAATAAATTGTTTTCTACCAACGTCAGGCTATGAAATCTCCAACACCTGTGGAAAAAAGTACTTCCACGTGTAATCACTTTTCAGTGTGTATTACAACTTATTTTGGAAGCCTATCTTTCTGTATTAATTCAATTCAATCAATTTCAAACTTAGGGGAATCTGAAGAATTACACAGTTTTTACAGTGCAGGTGGCGGCCATTTGGCCCATCGTTCTCTGCACTAACTCTTGAAACAGACAGCCCACTTAGTGTCGCTCCCTCATCTCCCCGTAACCCTGCACGTGGCAATGATCCTGTTTCCTTTTCAATGTTTCAAATGAACCTGCCTCAATTGTGCTGTTAGGCAGTGTGTTCTATTCTCTGTGCAAAAACGATCTTCCTCATATTGCTTTTGCTACCTTTATTGATTAATTTAAACCTGTGCCTCTCACATGAGTTAAATATTTGAAGGGGAAAGAAATTAGCTGACCAGTGGTTAACTAGCAAGGGAGTGGACTGGCTTGAATAACTTTACCAAGGAGCTAGTATGGATACGAGGGGAAGAATGACCTCCTTCTGTGCTTGATGATTCCAACTTTAAATTTAGCAATAAGTTGTCAAGCAGCAAATCAGAGTTATGTGTGAATCAACCAGCACTTCTCCACCAAAGGGGGATATTTATTCCAACGGCAGATTTCAAAATTGAGATTGATCAATTTTTGTTTGTGAGGATAAGAAGGGATTGGAAAGAAGGGGCTGAGTGGAGTTGAAATGCAGATAGCCATGATCTGATTGAATTGGATCAAGGGCTGAATGGCCTCCTCCAGTTCACTTTGCAAGCATTGACACATTTCCGGAGACTCCCACAATTAAATTCCCATTTGTAACTCCCACCTGGATGATATTCTATCTACGAAAATTTGTACAGGTCAATGAGGTTTTAACTTGTAACTTATTTTCAGTTAACCATTAGTCCATCCAAACCCACCAATTAGATTCCAGTCTGACATTCACTCCCAGGGATCTGTTATTCCATATATAAACCAACCCAAACCCCCTGATTAGATTCCAGTCTGTAACTCACTCCCAGGTATTTGTTATTCTATATATAAACCACCCTGAACCCACCAATTAGATTCCAGCATGTAACTCACTCCTAGGTATCTGTTATTCTATATATAAAGCACCCCGAACCCATCCACTAAATTCCAGTCTGTAGCTCACTCCTGGGTATCTGTTATTTTATATATAAACACCCCGAACCCCTTGACTAGATTCCAGTCTGTAATTCACTCCCAGGTATCTGTTATTCTCTATACAAACCCCTCTGATCCTTAATTAGATTCCAGTCAGTAACTCAGTTCTGGGTATCTGTTATTCTACATACAAACCCCTCTGAACCCTCAATTACATTCCAGTCTGTAACTCATTCCCAGGTATCTGTTATTCTATATAAAAACCACCCCTGAACCTGTCAATTAGATTCCAGTCTGTAACTTATTCCATGGTATTTGATATTCTATGTATAAATCCCTTTGAACCCCTCAATTCAATTATTGATTAATCCTCAATCAGCTTTCCTCAGTTCTGCTTCCCTTGCTGGCCAGTTTTGATCCCCATTTAGGATCTGTTTTTGCCCTAATATCTCTTCAAGAAAGATGAGTCTTAAAAACTGAGGTGAACGCAAATACTCAGTAAGGTTTTACTTTTTGAAAGATGTTTATATTTTTGCTGGAATTGACCACAAACATTTTATATTAAGACTGATCACAGTATAATTATTGAAGTGATGAGGATTGGTTTTATGTTGTGAAATGGAAAGGTATATATTTTTGGAAATGATTACTTTTTTTACACAATGCATTAAAATCTTATATCTGATTTGGAACTGGCAATTGTTGCTTTTGTCTCAGAGTCTAACTCAGCTCATTATTTAGCTGATATAATTGACTGTCAGTATTGATAAATTTCCTGGTTAGTGCATTGGGACAGCAGAGTGGAATTTTAACACCCATTCGGGGAAACAGGGAGTGGCGCTCTGGAGTCTGGGCCCCGGATGGCGCTGGGACTGGGATGGGAGTCTGGGAAGTGGAACAGAAGACTCTGATCTGTCAGAACATTGGGGAAGCAAACAATCGGGTTCAACCCACAATGTACACACACACATTCACACAAACTCTCTCTCACTCTCTCTCACAAACAGACACACCCCACTCACACGCACCCTACTGTCTCACTCGCTCACACACA
>NC_063340.1:89179117-89179391 GCF_021869965.1 Rhincodon typus
ACACACCCCACTCACACGCACCCTACTGTCTCACTCGCTCACACACATTCACACAAACTCTCTCTCACTCTCCCTCACAAACACACACGCCCCACTCACACACACCCTGCAGTATCACTCACTCACACACATTCACTCAAACTCACTCTCACTCTCCCTTACAAACACACACCCCACTCTCTCTCTCACAAACACACACACCCGACTCTCTCACTCACTCACACACGTTCACACAAACTCTCTCTCACTCACTCACACACACATTCACACACAC
>NC_063340.1:89179401-89195275 GCF_021869965.1 Rhincodon typus
CTCACTCACTCACACACACCCCACTCTCTCACTCACTCACTCACACAACCCACTCTCTCACTCACTCACTCAGACACACCCTGCTGTCTCGCTCGCTCATACACATTCACACAAACCCTCTCACACTCTCACACACACACACCCCACCCTCTCACTCACTCAGACACACCCTGCTGTCTCACTCGCTCACACACATATTCACACAAACCCTCTCTCACTCATTCACACACAAACACACACACACCACTCTCTCACTCATTCATATACACACCCTGCTGTCTCACTCGCTCATACACATTCACACAAACCCTCTCTCACTCTCACACACACACACACATACACACAAACACACTCTCTCTCTCTCACTCACTCACACATACATCCCCCAGTCTCTTTCACTCACTCACACTCACACATAAACTCCTGTCTCTCACACATACACAGTCACACACATACTCTCACTCACAGAGACACACCCCACTATCTCACTCACACATAAAACACACAACCCACTCTTTCACTCACACACATGCCCCTCTCTCTCATACACACATGTACACCCCACTCTTGCTCACTCAAACACACGTCCCACTCTTGCACGTTCACCACTTTCTTACTCACACGCACATTCCATAATCTCTCTTACCCACACACACCACTCTCTCTCACTCATGGGCACATACACCAATCTTTCTAAGTCATACACACACATACCGTACTCTGTCTCACACCCCACTCTCACCCATACACCTCATAGAGTCATAGAGCCGTACAGCACAAAAACAGACCCTTCGGTCCAACTCATCCTAAATTAGTCTAGCCATATTTGCCAGCATTCAGCCCACATCCCTCTAATCCCTTCCTATTGGTATACCCATTTGGATATCTTTTAAATATTATCATTGTACCAGCCTCCACCATCTCCGCTGGCAGCTCATTCCATACACACACCATCCTCTACTTGAAAAAGTTGCTCCTTTTAAATCTTTCCCCTCTCACCTTAAACCTATACCCTTTAGTTTTGGACCCCCCTATCCTAGGAGAAAGGTCTTGGCTATTCAGCCCTTCTATGTCCCTCGTGCTGTTATAAACCTCTATAAGGTTACCCCTCAACTTCCAATGCTCCAGGGAAAATAGCCCCAGCCTATTCAGCCTCTCCGTATAGCTCAAACCCTCCAACCCTGGCAACTTTGTAATCTTTTCTGAACCTTTTCAAGTTTAACAACATCTTTTCTATAGCAGGGAGGCCAAAACTGAACACAGTATTGCAAAAGTGGCCTAACCAATGTCCTGTACAGTCGCAACATGACCTCCCAACTCCTGTACTCGATGCACTGACCAATAAAGGCAAGCGTACCAAACGCCTTCTTCACTATCTTGTCTATCTGTGACTCCACTTTCAAAGAACTATGAGCCTACACTCCAGGGTCTTCTTTCTTGGCAAAATTTCCCAGGACCTGACCATTAAGTGTATAAGACCTGCCCTGATTTGCCTTTACAAAATGTAGCACCTCACATTTATCTACATTAAACTCCACCTGCCACTCCTTGGTCCATCACCCCAGTTGATCAAGGTCCCGTTGTATTCTGAGAGAACCTTCACTGTCCACTGTACCACTAATTTTGGTATCATCTGCAAACTTCCTAACCATTCCTCCTATTTTCACATACAAATCATTTAAATGACGAGAAGCTGTGGACCCAGCACTGATCCTTGCGCTTACAGTCACAGGCCCCCAGTCTGAAAACGCACCTTGCTAACCAGGCTACCATGTGGAACTTTGTCAAATGCCTTGCTGAAGTCCATGTAGCCAATGTCCACTGCTCTGCCTTCATCAATCTTCTTTGTCACTTCTTCTAAAAACTCAAGTTAGTGAGACATGGTTTCCCACGCACAAAGCCATGTTGACTATCCTTAGTCAGTCCTTGCCTTTCCAAATACATGTAAATCCTGTCCCTCAGTATCCCCTCCAACAACTTGCCCACCACCAATACCAGGCTCACCGGTCTGTAGTTCCCTGGCTTTTCCGTCCCACCTTTCTTAAGTAATGGCACCACGTTAGCCAACCTCCAGTCTTCCGGCACCTCATCTGTGACAGTCGATGATACTTCACTCTCTTTCACTGACACACACTCACCCCTCTCTCCTGCACACACAGCACACTCTCACTCACATATCTGACCCTCACACATACACACAAAACTCACTTTCACTCATCACACACCTTACCCTCATAGACAGACGCACACGCAACCTTCTCTCACACACACATAACCCTGTCTCTCACATACACGCACTCACCTGTCTCCCACACATATACACACATTTTTATATACACGCGCACATACACACGCACACACACCCCTGCACATTGGCCGCCTTGCATATACTGCGTTCTATGCCCATGTGCACTCTCTCACCCGCCCACCCTGTCTCTCCCCACACATGCACACTATCCTTATTATTGTCGCAAACACAGATCGACAAGATTAGAGGGAGCAGATTTAGGACTGAATTGAGAAGGAACTTCTTCACCCAGAGGGTTGTTCATCTATGGAACTCCTTGCCCAGTGAAGTAGTTGACGCTACTTCAGTAAACATTTTTAAAGATAAGGTAGATATTTTTTTGAACAATAAAGGAATTAAGGGATATGGTGAGAACACGGGTAAGTGGATCTGAGTCCATGAAAAGATCAGCCGTGATCTTATTGAATGGTGGAGCAGGCTCGAAGGGCCGGACAGCCTACTCCTGCTCCTAGTTCTTATGTTCTTATGACTTTAATTAAACACTGACTCTGGATGTTGTTTAGTGAAGCATTGGATGATTAGGGTTTAAAATCAGTGTTCTGTTATCGTACTGACAGCACTCACCCATCCACTGCCTGCCCTGCTTCCCCTCCAGCCCACGTGCCCACTAAATGAACCAGACGGTACTGAGTTGACCTTTACTGCTTTTTGACTGTGGGGAGAGACCAGTTGGTGCTGAGGAGACACAAGGAGGATCAGGTGCAGCTGGATTCACTCAGACATTGGTCCTGCTGCAGTTTGGAACTTCTTCTCCCAGCTTTTCCCAATCTCCGTACTCTGCCGTTACTTCCGACTGTATCGAGACCTGCAAAAACAGATCAGAGAAAGAAACAGTTTGCCATCTGACCAGGACTTTGTCTTATTGCTCTCTGATGTTCCAATGGGGTTAAGCTGATCCACATTGGTTGGGTTGGGACTTTACTCACTGGAGTTTAGAAGAATGAGAGGTGATCCCATTGAAACATGTGGGATTCTTAAGAGGCTTGACAGAATAAATGATGAGAGGATGTTTCCCATCATGGGAAAGTCTAGGACCAGGCGATGTTGTCTCAGAACAAAGGGACACCAATTTAAGATTAAGATGGGAAGGAATTTCTTCTCTCAGAGGGTTATGAGTCTTTGGAACTCCTTGCCACAGAGTCCTTGTGTACTGACCAAGAATCAGTAAAGAATACAGGGGAAGGGCAAGAAAGTTGCCATGTGGAATAATGAGCTTCCATTGTTCACCCCCAGGTTCACTCTGACTGACCATGCTCCTCAGGTATTTATCCTGCTGTCTTTGTTCACCCCTAGGTTCGCTCTCCTTTGCTCTGTTGCTGCTGGTCATTGCTCGGACTAACTTTCTTCCCTCTTTCCTTGCAGTATTGAGCTTTCTCTAAGATTCATCAGTGCTAGTTATTCCACCCACTTCCTTTGGGGGTGAGTTCCACACTCACTGGCTTAGGAAGGTGTTTTGAAAGTGCTTTTGTGGTGTCTATTGTGTAATGATAGTCTCAAACTACACTCTTCCCCAGAAGATGAAACCTCCCTAAGGCCACCCCTTCAGCCTTGTGTTTTCAAGAGAAACAAGATTCTTTATACAGCTGCACATTTCCAGTATTTTTATCATTACATATTCTCACCAGTAGATTCATCCACTTTATACTAGCCTGCAATCTTCCTTGTCTGGTCGAACCAAGGTTCAATGTAGGATTAACATGACTGCTTTACTTTTCACTCTAGCCTCCAAAAACAAACCTCAGTGTTTGGTTTATTTTATTGTCCTTATTAAGCTGAGGTAGTGCATTTAGTGGTTTCCTTGTTCCTCCACGCTAAACATGAAACCTCAACATTTTCAGTAAAAACCAAAAGAACTGCGGGTGCTGTAAATCAGAAACAAAAACAGAAATTGTTGGAAAAGCTCAGCAGGTCTGGCAGCGTCAGTGGAGAGAAATCAGAGTTAACGTTTCAGGTCAAGTGACCTTTCCTTAGAACTTACAGTAATTACATTGAAATTCGTTGGCCAGTTCCCTCCAGCACACATTCAATGCTGACCTCTTTCAGTGGGAGCTCCCTCCTTTGCACTTTTCATGGGACACGGGGATTGCTGGCAAGACCCAGCATTTGTTGAGTTGAGTCTCTTGCGCAGCCATTGGCTGTTAAGAGTCAGCCACATTGCTGTTCGTCTGGAGTGACAATAGGCCAGACCAGATAAGGTAATTCTCCTCTCTAAGGGGCATTAGTGAACCAGATGGGCTTTTAACAACAATGTCATAGTCACGATCACAGAGACTAGCTTTCAATCCCAGAGTTTATGAGTTGAATTTACATTCCACCACCCATATCG
The DNA here is from genome assembly GCF_021869965.1 of Rhincodon typus. NCBI lineage: Eukaryota > Metazoa > Chordata > Chondrichthyes > Orectolobiformes > Rhincodontidae > Rhincodon > Rhincodon typus. The sequence continues at coordinate 89,184,036 of NC_063340.1, forward strand.
CTAGAACGTTGACCTAGCCCTCTGGATGACAACTTCAGTGAAATTACTGGTATTCTCACTGCCCCACCATCAAATAATGGTGTCACACATTCAAGGCAGATGAGACAGAAGTTTTTCTCTCAGAGGGTAGTGAAACTGTGGAATGCTTTACAGAGGGCTGTTTATGCTCGGTCAATAAGTATACTGAAGGCTGACATAGATTTTTAAGAAATAAGGGTTATGTGGAAAGGCAGGTAAGCGTAGTTTAGCATTATCAGATCAGCCGTATTTTTTTTATACAATCCCCACAGTGTAGGAATAGGCCATTCAGCCCAACAAGTCCATACCGTTCCTCCGAAGAGCATCCCACCCAGACCCACCCCTGTACTCTATCCCTGTAACCCTGCATTTCCCATTGCCAATGCACCTAACCTACACATCCCTGAACACTATGGGCAATTTAGCATGGCCAATCCACTAACTTGCATATCTTTGGACTGTAGGAGGAAACCAGAGCACCCAGCAGAAAGTCACACAGATGGAGGGAGAACATGCAACCTCCACACAGACAGTAGGCTGAAGGTGGAATTGAAGCGGGGAACCTGGCGCTGTGAGGCAGCTGTGCTAACCACTGAGCCACTGTGCCGCCCCTAGTTGAATTGTGGAGCAGTCTTAATGGGCTGAATGGCCTACTTCTGCTCCTACATCTTAACATCTGTCCCGCCTCTCAGTATGCTGGACATAACAACCCAGGGATTTGCAGATATCCTTCCCCAAGGGCAGCACTTGGTGGATTGGCCCATTGCGTTTACTCACTGCTGTGAGGAAGGTGGTCCTTTTGTATCAGGTGGCCCTCTCACGTAGGCTGATGGCCGACTGGTGGATGGATCATTGTAATCTTCAATATGTAAAATGTACAAAAATACATTAAATATAAACAATACATTTACGATTAAAGTCACAGAATTACAAACTCAGAACAGAGAAACAAACTATTCAACCCAACAGACACAAAGTCAGGCTAATATCCTCCCACCTGACTTCATCTCACCCAACTTGCACATCCTTCTATTCTTCTTCATGTGTTTATCCAATTTACCCTGGAATACATTGATACCACTGGCTTAATTCCTGGGACTGAAGTATGAAGAGAGACTGGATTGGTTAGGATCATATTCACTGGAGTTTACAAGAATGAGGGGGACTCTTGTAGAAATCTATAAAATTCTAACAGAACTAGACAGGGTAAATGCAGGAAGGCTGTTTCTGCTGACTGGGGAGTTCAGAACCAGGGGACACAGTCTAAGGATACAGGGTAGGCCATTTGGGACTGAGATGAGGAGAAATGTCTTCACCCAGAGAGTGGGGACCTTGTGGGAGTCTCTGCCACAGGAAGCAGTTGGTTTCAAGAAGTAGTCAGATATTCTTAGTTTGATGTCTTTAGGTGTAAAGGGTTCAAAGGGCATGGGGAGAAAGTGGGAACAGGATTCTGAGTTGGATGATCGTCATAATAAATGATGGAACAGGCTCGAAGGGCTAATGGCCTACTACTGCTCCTATTTTCTGTGGCTGGTGAATTCCACCTCTGACCACTTTCTGGGAAAACATTTCTGCAGAATCCTATTCTATGAACAAGCACCACAGTTTCCTCCTTCATCATATGCCCACCTTCACCTCAGCTCCTGAACTATAAAAATCCTCATCCAGGCATCTCTTACCCAGGAACATGGAAAATAAGCAAGGGTACAAGCCAGAGATAGTAGGAACTGCAGATGCTGGAGAATCCGAGACAACAAGGTGCAGGGCTGGATGAACACAGCAGGCCAAGCAGCATCATAGGAGCAGAGAGGCTGATGTTTCGGGCCTAGACCCTTCATCAGAAAAGGGGGAGGGGAAGGGGGTTTTGAAATAAATAGGGAGAGAGTGGGAGGCGGATAGAAGAGGGATAGAGGAGAGGATAGGTGGAGAGGAAACAAACAGGTCGAAGAGGCGGGGATGGAGCCACCCACTCTCTCCCTATTTATTTCAAAACCCCCTTCCCCTCCCCCTTTTCTGATGAAGGGTCTAGGCCCGAAACGTCAGCCTCTCTGCTCCTATGATGCTGCTTGGCCTGCTGTGTTCATCCAGCCCTGCACCTTGTTGTCAAGGGTACAAGCCATTTGGCCCATTGCGTCTACTGCATCATTCAATGAGATCATGGCTGATCTTCTACCTCAACACCGTTTCCCCACATCCTTAGATATCTTTCATATTTAGCACATTAGTGCAAAAGATAAGGTAAGCATCTGCAACAATCTTCAACCAGAAGTGCTGAAGGGATGATCCATCTCGGCCTCCTCCAGTGGTCCCCAGCATCACAGATTCAGCTAATTCCATTCACTCCACATAATATCAAGAAACGGTTGGAGGCACTGGATACTGCAAAGGCTACGGGCCCTGACAACATTCTGGCAATAGTACTGAAGACTTGTGCTCCAGAACTTTCCATTCCCTTAGCCAAGCTCTTACAATACAGCCACAACACTGGTATCTATCCTACACAAAAAGCAGGACAAATCCAACCGAGCCAATTACCGCCCCATCAGTCTACTCTCAATCATCAGTAAAGTGATGGAAGCTGTCATCAACAGTGCTTTCAAGCAGCACCTGCTCAGCAATAACCTGCTCAGTGACGCCCAGTTTGGGTTCCGCCAGGGCCACTCAGCTCCTGACCTCATTACAGCCTTGGTTCAAACACGGACAAAAGAGCTGAATTCTAGAGGTGAGATGAGAGTGACAGCCCTTGACATTTGACCGAGTTTGGCATTTAGGAGCCCTGACAAAACTGGAATCAATGGGAATTAGGAATTCCTCAGGATAGTGTCCTCGGCTCACCGATCTTCAGCTGTCAATGTCCTTCTCTCCATCATAAGGTCAGAAGTGGAGATATTCACTAATGATTGCACAATATTCAGCACCATTTGTGACTTCTCAGTAATGGAAGTAGTCCATGTTGAAATGTAACAAGATCTGGACAATATCAAGGTGTAGGGCTAGATGAACACAGCAGATCAAGCAGCATCAGAGGAGCAGGAAAGCTGACGTTTAAGGCCTAGACCCGTCTTCAGAAAATTTTCTGAATCTTCATTTTCTGAAGAAGGGCCTAGGCCCTAAACGTCAGCTTTCCTGCTCCTCTGATGCTGCTTGGCCTGCTGTGTTCATTGAGCTCTACACCTTGTTATCTCAGATTCTCCGGCATCTGCAGTTCCCACTATCTCTGGACAATATCAAGGCTTGGGCTGACAAGTGGCAAGTGACATTTGTGCCACACAAATGCCAGGCTATGACCATCACCAATAAAAGACAATCTAACCACCATCCCATGACATTCAATGGTGTTACCATCACAATCCCCCCACTGTCAACATCCTGGAGGACGGGGTTACCTTTGGCAGAAACTGAACTCTGAGGCTATGAATATTGCAACAAGTAACTCACCGCCTCAATCCCAAAGCCTGTCCACCATCTACAAGGCACAAGTCAGGAGTGTGATGGAATACTCCCCACTTTCATGGATGAGTGCAGCTGCAACACTCAAAAAGCTTGACACTATCCAGGACACAGCAGCCTAATTGATCGGCACCACATTCACAAACATCCACTCCCTCCAGCACTGACACTTAGTAGCAGCAATCTGTACTACCTACAAAATGCACTGCAGAAATTCACTAAACATCCTTAGGCAGCACCTTCCAAACCATTTAGAGGGACAAGGGCAGCAGATACATGGGATGACCTCCTGCAAATTCCTGTCCAAACCATTCACCATCCCGACTTGGAAATATATCACCATTTCTTTGTTGTAACTGGGTCAAAATCCTGGAATTCCATCCCTAAGGGTATTGTGGGGCAACCTACAGCACATGGACTACAGCGGTTCAAGAAGGCAGCTCACCACCACCTTCTCAAGGGGCAACTAGGGATGGACAATAAATGCCAGCAATGCTCATGTGCCACAATAGAATAAATTTGAAAAAATGAAATTTATCAATTTCAGTCTTGAACATGCTCAGTGACTGAGATAATGTCAACTCTTTTACAGACCTCTATCATTCCACCCCTCAGCTTTCTAAGCTCTGAGTTGTGACTTGCTGTCTGACATTACTGCAACAGTGCATACAGTCCTTACCTGCTCTGACTCCCATTACAGCCTGAGCAGCTGCAGTCAGTTTGCCTCTTGATGGAGGACCTGCTGCCTTTGACTCAGGGACAAGGGGGAGACAAAGAAAAATCAGTAAGAGATCCACAATCACAAACATTGACTGCAACAATGCAAGGTCAGCTCTGACGGTCACATCTGTGAACCCACATTCAGTTATTCCTCAAGATACATTAGGAGCAATCTCTCACCTTTGAACCTGGAATGGTTGGCTTCAAGAAAGCCCACTGTTGAAAGTTCAGAACAAAGTCCTGAAGGACTGTAACCAACTGTACTGGACAGAGTGACCATACTGGACAGAATGACCACATCAGACAGAGTGACCACATTATATAAAGTGACAGTGTTGGGTGGAGTGACCATACTGGACAGAGTGACCGTACTGTGTGGAGGGACTGAAATGAATGGAGTAACCATACTGGGTGGAATGGCCGTATTGGGTGGACTGACTGCACCGGGTGGAGTGATCATATTGGACAGACTTACTGCATCAAGTAGAGTGACCCCACTGTGTGGAGAGACCATACTGGACAGAGTGAACATATTGGGTAGGGTGACCGTATGGATGGAGTGACCATTTTGGACAGAGTTATCATAACAGCTGGAGTGACCATTTTGGACAGTGACCATATTGGACAGAGTGAACGTAGCAGGTAGAGTGACCATACCGGGTGGAATGACCGTATTGGACAGAATGTCCGTACTGGGTGGAGTGACCATATTGGACCGAGTGACCATTTTGGAAGAGTCACCGTATTGGACAGAGTGACCATACCAGGTGGAGTGACCATTTTGGACAGAGTCACCATATTGGACAGAGAGACCATACCAGCTGGAGTGACCACATTGGACGGAGTGACCATATTGGACAGAGTGACCATTTTGGACAGAGTCACTGTATTGGACAGAGTGACCGTACCAGCGGGAGTGACTGTACCAGGCTGAGTTGAAATGCCTGTTGCAATATGATAGAGATTATTAGCTAAAAATGAATGGGCAGAAAATTGGAGATGCCGAGGAGTGACCGGTATTAGACCTAGTGACCATTCGGGTGGATGTCCTTACCGAAGGTGATGAATATGTTGTGGGGTGTGAATATACGGCCTGTGCTGTCCGTGCTGGATGTGCTGGTTGAACTGGAGGGCCTCGCGGGGGCTGGTGGGAGGTAGACGGTGCAGCTGGAGCTCTCACTGGACTTGTGAGCTGCTTGGAGGCCAGCTGAACTTGTGCTGGAGGAGGGGGAGCTCTCGGCTGGATGGAGGACGGCACCGGGGCCTGCCTGGCCACAACTTTGCGGTTAACGTTAGTCTTGCAGAAGTTGATGTGTCGCTCGGCAGCTGTTTCGTTGAAACGCCTGTTACAGTACGGGCACTCGATGTAATCTGGGGGTTAGACACACACAATCATTCCCTGGTCAGGGCTCATTGCAGAAACGGCCTTACTGTTACATTCATGTCACAGTGGTGTCATTTCCTTCTGACATTAGAAAAAAGGAGCACGACTAGGCCATTCAGCCCCTCAAGCCTGCAACCCTATTCATGGCCAATCTACCCCACGCCTCAACTCCTCTTTCATGCCAGCTCAGCAAAGCTGTCTCAAAAATCACCTCCCAGCTTGGTGACAAAGTGAAGCTGAGCTCACAATCCACAATCTTACCGAATGGACAAGCAGGCTCAAGGGGGCTGAATGGCCTATTCTTCTCCCTGGCGCATCTGTCAGTGGAAGTGAAGGTAACAGAGCTGCAGCCTGATTAATTCCCCCTGTTAAACCCGACAGAGACAGAGGAGGGAGACAATTGTCAGCGAGGTCTAACTGAAACTTGAAATTAAAAAGACAGAAATTGCCGGAGAAATTCAGCAGGTCCGGCCGCGTCTGTGCAGAGAGAAACCGAGAGTTAATAATGTCTCGGATTCAGTGACCCTCCTTCCAAATGTTGCCTGAAATCCCTTTGTTTTTTTCACGCTGCAGAACATGTTTCAGTTCCACGCCGTGAAAGGTAGACTCGAGGGTGGATATTACCCAATGGCTTCCTGGAGGCCATTTGATAGAGATTATTCCCAGGAAATGAAAGTGCAGAAAATTGGAAAGGCCTAGGTAAGGCCTTCGGGTGACTCAAGAGCAAAGGCTTTTGGGAAGTGAATGTGATGAGCAGAGGAAAGGGTTTTCACAAGACTTGCACATCACCTTGAGCGAATAAGTCAGATTGTGTTGAGATGAACAGACAGACAGATGTACCAGTGAAAGCAACTCAACTGAAGCAAGGTTTTACCTGGGTTGATGCTGGCAGGTGGGGGAGGGGGAAGAGGCAGGCCCTTTTTAACAGCATCTGTGGCGAGCCTAGCTGACCTGATGGTGTTGATAAAATCTTCATGCTGTTGTTTCCAGTGTGACACAGGTAGAGACATCTAAGGAAGACCCACACAGTCTGGAGTCATTTGCCAGTTTAAAACTATTTCCAGTCACCGCCACCCGGGATACTCCCAGATATAATATCACAAAGCAACCTCGAGTACATTCACAGAATTGGACAGTATGAGTGTAATCAGTTCTCTCACCTCTATCCTCCACCTCCAGGCACCGTAAATCACCCCAGTCAAACTTGTCAACAGCTTTAAGATCTCAACGAAGAGAAAGCCTAGAAACTTTGTCACCTTTAGCAGTTCTAGGCCAGGTTTTGCAATGAAATGTTCTTTCCCCCAGAAGTTTTCAAACCAGAAAAATTATCTCTGGGTAGAATACTTTTCAACAAAAGCCGCTGTCTGTTTAAGTTTACCAATATCAGCAGTTACAATCCAAGGGTGTTGTTATTTGAAGATGGGCTCATAAGGAGCTCAGTGTGAGACTGTCACCTATTTAGAGTTATTTATGAACATCTATTGTGAGAACAAATTCTAAATTACATCAGAATGAACACTATCATAAACTATCAAATATGAATAGGGAGGGTTTAGAGGGATATTGGCCAAATGCTGGCATATATACTAGATTAATTTAGGATATCTGTTCGACATGGACAAATTGGACTGAAGGGTCTGTTTCCCTGCTGTACAGCTCTATGATTTTATGAGTATTCTACTTCAAATTTATACACAATGTTTAAATCCACCTTCCAAATCCCTTTAGATATTCAAACAAAATAAGACTGAAAGAAATCTATACCCACAATCCAGTATAATTTCTTTGTCTCAACCTTCACAGGGGGTTAGTAATAAACCTGGTGTCTGATGTCCCAGGGTGGATGACCCATGGTTCTCTGTTTATTTTATTTCTAACCACAACTGTATTGATTCAATCTTCTCAATTTTTCAGCCAGTGAACCTGAACAATTTCACTTCAGTCTATTAAGAAACCGTGTGAGGACACGCACAGAGCCAGCACCCCAACTGTTCCCCAGTGCTCAGAGATGAGTCCTACCTTGGCAACTGATGGGCCTCTCACTGATGAAATGCCTGTCCCAGCAGCTCTTTGCTTGTACGAATTGAAGACTCTTTTTTTCTTGTTGGAAACTTTGCTACAAATAGGTTCATGTCTTTCCTTGAGACAGAAGCCAACATTGAGTTTTACAATGATTTCAAATCTATTCCAAATAAACCTGAAACTAAACTCTTTCTTCTCCTGTCTCCCTCCTGCCCCAATCTCCATTTAGAGTTCCTGAAGGTTCATCACAGGAATTCTTGCCCTCACCCTTTTGCCATTGGTTACCTGGCATCCAATCCCACAATGCCCTACTTTACTACAGCCAATTGTTATAGAGAATTATACAATCACACAGCACAGAAACAGACCCTTTGGTCCAATTCTGCCATGCCAACCAGGTTTCCTAAACTGAATAGTCCCATTTGTCTGTGTTTAGCCTATATCCGTCTAAACGTCTCCTATCCATTACCTGTCCAAATGTCTTTTAAATGTTATAATTATACCAGCCTGTACCACCTCCTCTGGCAGCTCATCCCATACATGCCCCACCCTCTGTGTGAACAAGTTGTCCCTCGGGTCCCTTTTAAGTCTCTCTCCTCTCTCCTTAGATCTATATCTTCTAGTTTTGCTCTCCCCTACCCTTGGAAACAAAACCTTGGCTATTTACCTTATCTATGCTTCTCATGATTTTGTAGAAACAGAAAATAGGAGCAGGAGTAGGCCATTCGGCCCTTCGAGCCTGCATCACCATTCAATACGATCATGGCTGATCGTGCAATCTCAGTATCCCGCTTCTGCTTTCTCTCCATAACCCTTGATCCCTTTAGGCGCTAAGCTCCCTCTTGAATATGTGTAACGATTTGGCCCCAACAGCTTCCTGAGGGAGAGAATTCTACAGGTTCACAACTCGCTGAGTGAGGAAATTCTTCCTCATCTCAGTCCTGAATGGCTTACCCCTTAGTCTTAGACTGTGACCCCTAGTTCTGGACTTCCCCAACATCAGGAACTTTCTTCCTGCACCTAGCCTTTCCAGTCCCACCAGGATTTTATATGTTTCTATGAGATCCTCCCTCATTCTTCTAAATTCCAGCAAATACAAGTCCAGTCAATCTAGTCTTTCTTCATATGTCAGTCCTGCCATCCCAGGAATCAGTCTGGTGAATCTCTGCTGGACTCCTTCAATAGCAAGAATGTCCTTCCTCAGACTAGGAGACCAAAACTGCAAACAATACTCAAGATGTGACCTCACCAAGGCCCTGTATAACTGCAGCAAGATATCCTTACTCCAACAACTTAAGTCCTCTTGCTATGAAGGCCAGTATGTCATTAGCTTTCCTCACTGCCTGAATGAGGCCCCTGTGTTGAGCTTGGAAGATGACAGAGAACTTTGAATCTTGGGATTGAATCTTGCATCAGCATGCCATTAGCTTTCCTCACTGCCCTGCTGCACCTGCATGCCAATCTTCAGCGACTGTTCTACCATGACACCCAGGTTTCATTGCACCTCACCTTTTCCTAAACTGCCACCATTCAGATAATAATCTGCCTTCCTGTTTTTGGGACCAAAGTGGGTAACCTCACATTTATCCTCATTATACTTCATTTACCAAGAGTTTTCCCACTCAGCCAGTCTATCCAAGTCACCCTGCAGCCTCTTAGCATCCTCCCAACAGCACACACTGCTGCGCAGATTGGTGTCATCTGCAAATTTGGAATATTGCATTCAATTTCTTCATTCAAATCTTTAATGTATATTGTGAACAGCTGAAATCCCAGCTGGTACCCCACTCGTCACTTCCTGCCACTCTGAAAAGGACCAACTCTCTGCTTCCTGTCTGCCAACCAGTTCTCTATCCATGTCAATACATTATCTCCGATACCATGAGCTTTAATTTTCCTTACTAATCTCTTATGTAGAACCTTGTGAAAAGCCTTTTGAAAGTCCAGATACACAACATTTACTGATTCAAAAACAGAAGTTGCTGGAAAATCTCAGCAGGTCTGACAGCTTCTGTGAAGAACAGAGGTTCTGAGGAAGGGTCACCGGACCCGCAATGTTAACTCTGATTTTTTTTTCTTCACAGATGCTGTCAGACCTGCTGAGCTTTTCCAGCAACTTCTGTTTTTGTTCCTGATTTACAGCATCCGCAATTCTTTCGGTTTTTATCTACTGATTCACCTTTGTCCGAGTAACTGGTCACATCCTCAAAAAACCCCAGAAGATTTGTCAGGCATGATTTCCCTTTAGAGAATCCATGCTGATCTGGGCTGATCTTGTTACCACTTTCCAAATGCTCAGTTATTACACTTAATATTATTACCTTAATAATTGACCTTATAAACACATCAGCCTTCAGCACTCCAGGGAACATAGTCTCAGCCTATCCAGCTTCTCCTTATAACTCAAACGCTCCAGTACTGACAACATCTTTGTAACTCTTTTCTGTGCCCTTTCTACTTTAATAACATCCTTCCTATAGTAGGGTGACTAGATTTGTACACAGCATTCTAAAAGTGGTCTCATCAATGTCCTGTACAGCTGTAACATGACGTCCCAATCCTGTACTCAATGCTCTGACCAAAGAAGGCAAGCATGCCAAACACCTTCTTCACCGCCCTGTCTACCTGCAATGCCACTTTTAAGGAACTATGAACCTGCACTCCTTGGTCCCTCTGTTCAACAACACTCCTTAGGACCGTGCTATTAACTGTGTAAGTTCTGACCTGGTGTGCTGTGCTATAAAAACTCAACGACTCTCCATGATTCTGTGAAATCTTGATCCTATCTTTTCACTTTCAAATTTCTCACAAGAAGAGACACTCCACAAGCAGCAGAAAAAAACATTCTGTAGACAGGACGAGCAAGAATGCTGGCCTTGGGAGCTTCAAGGGGAAAACGGTTCTCTTCTTATTGACGACGCAAAATGGTCAGTAAAAGCAGGCGATTTTTTTTGTGATTGGCTGTGCGCCGAAATAGCCACTCTGTGGGATACTGTAGAAGAAAGGGAGCAGCAAGCAGGACATCACCATGTCCTTGTAAAATGATGATAGAGAAAACTATAGGCACAGCTTCACCTCTTTCAGGGCACGAGGCTCCAAGATGGCAACCCATGGACCACTTGCTGGTTTGAGCCAAATCTTAACCCTAACCCTAACCTTAACCCTAACCCTAACCTTAACCCTAACCTTAACCCTAATCCTAACCTTAACCCTAACCCTAACCTTATCCTTAATCCTAACCTTAACCCTAATCCTAACTTTAACCCTAATCCTAAGATTAACCCTAACCCTAACCATCACCCTAACCCAAACCTTAATCCTAATGTTGACCTTAACCCTAACCTTAACCGTAACCCAAACCTTAACCTTAACCCTAACCTTACCCTTAACCCTAATCCTAACCTTAACCCTAATCCTAACCTTAACCCTAACCCTAACTTTCACCCTAATCCTAATTTTAACCCTAATCCTAACCTTAACTTTAATCCTAACCTTAACCCTAATCCTAACCTTAACCTTAACCATAACCCAAACCTTAACCTTAACCCTAACCTTAACCTTAACCATAACCCAAACCTTAACCCTAACCCTAACCTTAACCCTAACCCTAACCTTAACCATAATCCTAACCTTAACTTTAACCCAA
>NC_063340.1:89195285-89232410 GCF_021869965.1 Rhincodon typus
TAACCGTAACCCAAACCTTAACCTTAACCCTAACCTTACCCTTAACCGTAACCAAAACCTTAACCCTAACCCTAACCTTAACCCTAATCCTAACCTTAACCTTAATCCTAACCTTAACCCTAATCCTAACCTTAACCTTAACCATAACCCAAACCTTAACCTTAACCCTAACCTTAACCTTAACCATAACCCAAACCTTAACCCTAACCCTAATACTAACCCTAACCATAACCTTAGCCCTAACCCTAACCTTAACCATAATCCTAACCTTAACTTTACCCCAAACCTTAACCCTAATCCTAACTTTAACCTTAACCCAAACCTTAGCCCTAATCCTAAACTTAAACGTAATCCTACCCTTAACCCTAATCCTAACCTTAACCCTAACCCTAGCCTTCACCCTAATCCTAACCCTAACCCTAACCTTAACCCTAATCCTAACCTTAACCCTAACCTTAACCCTAATCTTAACTTTAACCCTAATCCTAACCTTAACCCAAACCCTAACCTTAACCTAATCCTAACCTTAACCCAAATCCTTACTTTAACCCTAATCCTAACCTTAACCCAAACCCTAACCTTAACCCTAATCCTAACCTTAACACAAATCCTAACCTTAACCCTAACCCAAATCTTAACCCTAATCCTAACCTTAACCTTAACCCTAACCTTAACTCAAATCTTAACCCAAACCCTAACCCAGACCCTAAACCTAACCCAAACCCTAAACATAACTCTAACCCTAACCTAACCCTAAGCCAAACCCTAACCCTAACCCTAAACATAACCCTAGCCTTAACCCTAAACCTAGCCCTAACCTTAACCTTAATCCTAACTCTTAATCCAAACCCAAACCCTAACATCACCATAAAATCCAATTTTAAAAAAATCAATTGCCCTGAATATAGCAAGTGGTGAACATGACCTGACAACAACAACCTTTAATTTATATAGCAACTTTAACTCATAAAATGTCCTAAAATGCTTCACCGGGCATTTATAAAACAAAATTTGACATTGAGACACATTAGGAGAATAAAAATTATGTAAATCCTTCGCCAAAGAGATGGAGTTTAAGGAGCGAGCTGAAAGAGGATAATGGGGTAGAGGTAGGGTGAAATATAGAGAGGGAATTCGAGAGTTTAGAATTTCTGGTGAATGAAGACACAACCGCCAACGATGGAACAATAAAAATTAGAGGTGCATAATAGGTCACATCTACAGGAGCATAGATATCTCAGAGGGCTATGGGACTAGGAGGGCTTTGCAGAGATAGCTGGAATCTGAGGCTTTGGGCCAATTTGGAAACAAAGACAAGAACTTTAAAATCTTGATGTTGCTTACCCATGAACCTGGTCAGGGACCACAGGGGATGATAGGGCAAGGGGACTTCATGTGAGTTAAGTTGGGCAGCAGGGTTTTGGATGTTTTAATGGTAATTTACGAAACAAACGTAGAGACATGCACAAATCTTGTACAAACTTACCAGATTATTCGGCTCAAAATTTCTTCCACAGTTTCTACAGGGTACAAGGTTCAGATTCTGCTCTGTTTTCAAGAAAAAGAAAGCTAAATAAATCAAAATTCAATGCTTTTCATTCATTGTTACTGTGCCAGTAATCCAGAGGACTCGATTTGAGTTCAAATCTCACCCCAGCAGTTTGTCGAGAAAACGTTATATCGGTGAAAGTCTCCAATGTAGAGTTCAGGATTGTTGTAAATTCTCAGGTGGTTTATAAATGCCTCCCTGGAGAAGGATATCTGCCTTCCTCACCCTGTCTGGTGCTAATTGTTTTATTCATGCGTGGGATGTGTGTGTGTCCCTGGCTGGCCAGCATTTATTACCTGTCCCTAGTTGCCCCTTGAGAAGGTGGTGGTGAGCTGTTTTCTGTATGTGACACCATGCCCACACCAATATAACTGACTCCTCAATCCCCTCTGAAATCACCCAGAAGCTATTCAGTTACCTTCTAAGATAAACTAGGAATTTAACAGTAAATACCAGCTTTGTCAGGAATGTGCACATCCCAAGAATGAATGAGTGATCAAAGGTTGTAATACACTGTGATGGCTAACAAGAATGTGGTAGAATCTGGTACATAAAAGGCCGTTCGGCTCATTAAACCATTCCCATCAGTAGCCATGGGTATTAGCTTGCACTCTTGCCTCTTGATGTCAGAAGGTTGTGCATTTAAGTCCTGCACCAGAGATACCACAAGATAACAGATATTATGGTGTAGGAGAAGGTCATTCAGCCCAATGTATCTGTAACAGCTCTCTCTGAAAGAGAATCTCACTTGGTCCATGCCATTTCCTGCCTGCTTCCCGTAACCCTGCGCATTCTTCCTTTTCAGATAACAATGTAATTCTCTTTTGAATGTCTCTACTGACTCTGCCTCCATCACACTCTCCCGCACCTCATTCCACATCCTAATCACTCACTGTGCTTCTTCCCATTCACCATTGCTTTCTTGGCCAAAATCTTAAATCTGTTCCCTCTTGCTTTTTCCACCAATGGCAACAGTTTCTCTCTCTCTTTCTCTACTCTGTCCAGATCCATCATAATTTTGAACATCTTAATCAAACCTCCCCTTTGACTTGTCTTCCCCAATTTCTCCAAGCAATCCACTGAAATAACGGGATGTGGTGGTGTAGTGGTAATATGGCCAGATTGGTAATTCACCGTCCTAGCTAATGCACTGGCAACATAATTTTGACTACTCTTCAGAAAAGATTTCCAAGGATGTTGGCAGGGTCAGAGGGGTTGAGCTATAGGGAGAGGCTGAATAGGCTGGCGCTGTTTTCCCTGGAGTGTCAGAGGCTGAAGGGAGACCTTATAGTGAATTATAAAATCATGAGGGGGCATGGTTATGGTGAATAGACAAGGACTTTTCTTCGGTTTTGAGGAAATCCAAAACTAGAGGCCATAGGTTTGAGTTGAGAGGCGAAAGATTTAAAAGGGACCTAAGGGGCAACTTTTTCACACAGACGGTTTTGTTTCCTTTATTCACTCACAGGGTGAGGGCATCACTTTTAGGCAGCATTTATTGCCCAGAGGGCAGTTGAGAGTCAACCACATAGCTGTGGGTCTGGAGTCACGTATAGACCAGACCAGGTAAGGATGGCAGCTTCCTTCCCTAAATGTCATTAGTGAACCAGATGGGTTTTTTTCGACAATCGGCAATGGATTCATGGTTATCACAAAATCATGAGTGGCATAGCCAAGTGAATAGCCAAGGTCTCTTCCCCAGGGTAGGGGAGTCCAAAACTAGAGGGCATAGGTTTAAGGTGAGAGGGGAAAGATTTAAAATGGACCTATGGGGCAAATTTTTTATGCAGAGGGTGGTGTGTGTATGGACCAAGCTGCCAGTGGAAGTGGTGGAAATGGGTATGATTACAACATTTAAAAGGCATGTAGATGGGTATATGAATAGGAAAGGTTTAGAGGGAATATGGGCCAAATGAGCCTGGATTAATTTAGGATATCTGGTCAGCATGGACCTGTGTGTCCCATGAGTCCTGCTCAAATATTTCTCACTGCTGCTGTTTATTTGATGATTTGTATATTGTTATCTTGTGGGAGCTTGCTGTGTAGAAATCATTAGCCCTAGTTTGGTGCCACTGTGCGAGCACCGAGAAGATGATCAAACTTGACTATCTAGAGGAAGCAAAAGTCGTAACAAGGTTTCTGTAGGTGAACCTGTGGAAGGATCATTAAAAAAAAGAAAAAAATAACTAAGAAAATCAAGGGTGGTATGGTGGCTCAGTGGTCAGCACTGCTGCCTCACAGCACCAGGGACCTGGGTTCAATCCCACCCTCGGCCCAACTGTCTGTGTGGGTTTTCTCCGGGTGCTCCGGTTGCCTCCTACAGTCCAAAGGTGTGCAGACTAGGTGAATTGGCCATGTTAAATTGTCCATAGTGTCCAGGGATGTGTAGATTAGGAGGGGGATGGGTCTGGGTGGGATGCTTGGAGGCTCGGTGTGGACTTGTTGGGCTGAAGGGCCTGTTTCCACACTGTAGGGATTTGATGATGAATTTAACTCACCATTCCCCCAACAAACATGAAAACAAACTGTAACTGAAGTGGTTCGGAGATAGTAGGAACTGCAGAAAATGAAGAAGGGATAGGCCCGAAACGTCAGCCTTCCTGCTCCTCTGATGCTGCTTGGCCTGCTGTGTTCATCCAGCTCTACACCTTGTTATCTCTGTAACTGAAGTGGTCTCTGTGCCAGTGTAGTAGTTGCCAAAGTCCCATAGGGCTGCTCTCTCATTGCAGAGTGTCACCATGCCTCATGTAAGGGATGAAGTTGAAAAAGCATGGACACGATGTGGCTCTTGCACTTAGGCTTTGGGGAAAAAGGAGACAGAAGTCTCAGAAGCAGCGAGCAAAGTAACATGAACCAAACAGAATTCAGGGGCACTGGGGGTTAGAAGCTGGGAATGGTCTGGCAAGTCACCCTGTTGAAGTGCAGATCTCCACAAGGCGAGCCTCCTGTACAGTGGGTGGAAAATAGCATGAGAGAGAAAAACACCATACAACTGGCAAAACCCAATATGGAACTCTTGCCATGTGAGTTTACTTGTTGAATGTATATTCCCTGGGACTTTTGCTGAAAGTACTGGATTGGTCACTTTCTAGTTAAAGAACTTGTATTTATTTAGAACCACTTATGGTAGCCTCCCAAGGTGCTCTATGGGAATGTTGTCAGACATAATTTGACTCAAAACTACAATAAATTAGCCAGAATCTTACCAGACCGTAGGGCTGCTCTCTCATTAGAAAGAGGGAAACAACTGGTGGTGGTTTAACTGGAGGGTCAACACGCCTCAGGCGAGGGGAGAGGTTGAGAAGGAGAGACCTTCATTGTAACCTCACCCAATGCAGGAATTGAACTCATACTGCTGGTGTTACTCTACAAGTTTGTTTGTTTCTTCTTATGCTATCATACAGAACTGAATGGCTTTAGTGACTATGTATATAAATATATTTTATGAATAAAGTATATTGTTGAATTTTAAAAAATCACAAACCAGCCATCCAGCCAACTGAGGTAGTTGACCTGCTGCTGAGCTACATATGGAGATTAGAACAATGGACGAGAAGCTTGGCGAGAGAGGTAGCTTTTAAGAAAACGGACCGGGTCCCCAAGCAGCTCGGGTTTATGCAGCAGTAACCCCATGAAAACTGGAGAGATGTGAGAGTCAGGAATTGGAGGAGACAAATAATAGACAGGGTCAGGGGGAAATGGAGGAGATAAGGGAGGGAGGAGGGCGTGATTTGATGAAAATTTCAAAATCTAGACTGGGAGCCAACGTAGTCGGATAACAGTGTGTCGGGTGAACAAGAATGGCACACGGTCAGGTAAAGTGTATGATAAGGTCTCACTAAGTAATTTGTAGATGAGCTTGAAGATTGCTGCAGAAATATTGTGGATTTTCAAAAGTTCGTGTCTGCTCACAGTCAAATTAACAAATGGAGGTGTAGATATCAGGTGCCCTACTCTTCTTCAATGGGTGACCTAAGTTTTTGTTTCTTCAACTTGATGGTTCTGAGAAAGCAAAAAGCCAAAACATAATCTACAGAGGACTGTTTGATGCCAAGTTAATGAGAGATATGCAATAAATCCACAAGACAACCTACTTGGTCCAGGCAAGAATTCCAAAGGTTAATCTCCTCAGGTTTGTGGTTTATAATGACTAATATATTCTCCTTGAATCACTCCCTTCCTCCACCATATAACAGATATTCACCTATGCCTTTAATACCAAGTAGTAATTATAAAGAAGTCAGATGCTGGAAAAAAGGTTTTCAGATGGAATAATCCACTTTCCCTTAATTGTTCATGATTCATTCTTTGGATGCAGGCCTCGCTGGTCGGGCAAGCATTTGTTGCTCCATTGCTAATTGCCCTGGAGATAGTGAGTGATGAGCTACTTTCTTCAATTGCTTCAGTCCTTGGGGTGTAGGGACACCTACAATGCTGTTAGAAAGGACTTCCAGGACTTTGATCCAGCAACAGTGATAGAAAATTAAGTCAGGAAGGTAACACCACTAGATAAGAGCCGGATTAGACTATACGGTCCATCCAGTTTGTTCCACCATTCATCCCTGTAACATTTGAATGCCTTAATAATCAATAACCTATCTATCTCTGTCTTAAATACACTCAATGATGGGGCCTCCACAGCCCTCGGCAGCAATGAGTTCCACAGACTCCCCAGCCACTGGCTGAAGAAATATCTCCTCATCTTAATTCTAAAGGGCTATTCCTTCACTCTGAGGCTTTGCCCTTGGCCCTAGTCTCTCCTACTAAAGGAAACATCTTCTCCCAATTCTACTCTATCCAGAACCTTAGTGTTCTGTAAGTTTCAATGAGACCCTCCCTCATCCTTCTAAGCTCTCCAGTACAAATCCAGAGTCCTCAACCACTCATCAAATGACAAGCCCTTCATCCCCAGGATCATTCCTGTAAACCTTCTCTGGACACCCTCCATTGAAAGCAGTCGAGTGGTAGATGGCAGGGGTGGGATGGATGGTGTTGATAATGGCATTAAATGTCAAGAGAAAATGGTTAGATTCTCTCTGGTTGGAGATTATTGCCTGGCACTTGAATGTTACTTGGCACTTATCAACACAGACCTGAATTCTGTCCTGGTCTTCCTGAATGCAACATGGACTTCTTCGCTATTTAAGGGATTGTGAATGGTGCTGAACATTGTGCAACCATTTTCGAACATCCCCACTTGTGACCTTATGATGGGGGGAAGGTCATTCATCAAGCAGCTGAAGATGGTTGAGCCTAAGACAAACTCCTGCAGCAATGTCCTGGAGCTGAGACAACAACCACAACCATTTTCCCTTATGCCAGATAAGACTTGAACCAATGAAGAGTATGCTCCCGAATCCCATTGATGCTGAAGAAGTTATACTGGACACGAAATGTTAACTCTGTTTCTCTCTCCACAGATATCGCTGGGCCTGCTGAGCTTCTCTAGCATTTTCTGTTCTTATCCAATTGATTCTAGTATGCAAGAGCTCCTTAATGCCACACTTGGTGAAATGTTGCCTTGATGTCAAGGACAGGTAATGTCACCTCTCAATTCAATTTCATCCATATATGGGCTAAATCTGTAATGACATCTGGAACAGAACAATCCTGCCAATGCTCAAACTGAGCAACAGAGAACTTCATAAAGGCTCAATGACACTTTGCTGATGATTAACTATAGACTGACAGGACTATAATTGGTCATAGGATAAAGCAGAGCAATTTTTAAAGTAGATATCAATGTTTTAACAGGAACATGTACCACAGTTAGTTCCAAGGCACTGTTCTTCATCAACCAGGATGCTGTCAGGGTTTATAACCTTTGTTGTACCACCTGTGCCCAGGTTTTTTTTTGTACTGTGGAACATGAAGTAAATTTAATTGGCTGAAGCCTGGCATTTGGGATACCAAAACCTATGAAGTATCATCCACATGGCACTTCTGGCTGGGGATGACACCCAATTCCTTTCAAGCATGTCCAAAACAGTCACGACACTGCAGTCACATGTAAATCCTTGCTGGATAAACATAGACACAGTGAAAACAGGAGTTGGAGTAGGCCATACGGCCCTTTAAACTCACTCCATCATTCAATATGATGGTAGTTGATTATCCAACTCAGTACCCTGTTCCCCCTTTAACGCCTTTAGCCTCGAGGACTTTATCGAACTCCTTCGTGAAAACGTGGGCAGTAACTCTCCTTCCTGAATGGGCATTAGGCAACCATCATGATTCTCCCAATTATCCCCAGTCCACATCATTGTTCCCCACTGAGAATGAACAAGAGACTATTGAAAGATCAACACAAAATCTCAAAAACAATCAATCAATATTCTCACGGCCCCCAGTGGCTCTGCGAGATAGATATCTGAACAGACCACTGTGATGTCAGTGCAGCAATGTAGTGATGTACATGACTCAAAGGAGGCTGTAACAAAAGGAGAATGAATGCAATATTCTATCTTCTTCTTAACAATCTACCCTCCCTCCACTCCCGTCAGCAGTATTGTCATTCTTAATAAGCCCCTAACTGCACTTGTTCCTGTTTTCTCACTCTGACATATCCAAAGCAGTGACATCTACTTACGAGAAACATTCATTTTAGGCCTGGTAATAGAGGTTTAACCTCCAAATCAGATGGTACAGGTCTCTTGGCAGATGGTTGACTCAAGGCCTCTTCCCCCACTTCAAATGTGCCAGACTGGGCTATCCTCTATAGCAACCGTTGCTAGGGCAAACAATGAAAATAATTTCCCTTCATTTTCCTCCATTGTTCCCTTTCATTGGCCTGTGCTGAAATTGTACCTTATTTATTTACAGTTTTTATTCAGCACGCAAGTAAAACAAAGAATGAAAGCTACATTTAGCAGGAAAACGAGGAAGATGGAGCCCACTCAATTCTTAGCTCAGCTTAAATTGTGTCAAGAACATGCCCCTACACGTTGTGGTTGGAAGCTGTTCATTTGAGTTAGTTACTGGGACAAGAGGACTGTCCTGAGGAGATGTAGAACAGATTAGTCCTAATTTCCGCAGTTTAGAAGAATGTTTGGTAGCTTCATTAAGAAAAAAAATTAAGGGACTTGAGAGGGTTAGGGTAGAAATCAAAGGGTATTGGGGTGGAATGAATGGTGGAAATATTGAATCGGGCAGATTTCAAGGGCTGAATAACCTACTCATATTTTTTTGTTTCCTTAGAGAAGGAAGGACTTTTTGAATATTCTATTCTGGAAAGCTGTGGATGATCCATCACTGCATCTATTCAAGATCAAGATCAACAGATTTTGATACTAAGAGAATCAAGAGATAAGAGTAGGGTACAAAAGGTGAGGTGTAAGATACTTACTGAATGATAGATCTTTGAAAAGATGGAATGGCCTTTAGATATTCACAATACATAAATTGCGTGATACTCTCTGCTGTGACCTAACTAAGAGGTGATGTTGTGGAGTGACAAATTTTTCTACGTCATGGATAACTTCACCTCTGACAGTAAGCAATTTTAAATATTGTTGTTTATCCTAAATTACTCAACCACCTGCATGACAGTCCAACAAGGACTGCACTAATAAATCACCCTTCAAAACGAAGGCTTGTATTAATCGAGCACCTTCCACAATCTCAGGATGTTCAAAAACTGTTTCACAGCCTATGAGATACTTTTGAAGCAATGTTATGAATCTAAAGGTGAACACAGAAATCAAGTTGCACACAGCAACGTCCCACAGGCAACCATGAGATAATGACCAGATTTCATTTGCTAGTTGAAGGATTAATATTTACAGGATACTCCCCTAGTTGTCTTCTAGTAATGCAAGTCTTTTGCATCCCCAAGGACACAACATACTTTTAGAATTTGATCTGAAAGAAGTCACTATCAACAATGCAGTACTCCCTCAGTACTCCTTTCGGGTCAATCGCCTGGATGTATTACTCAGGAGTAAAGTAAGCCTCAACTTTCTGTTGTGGAGACAAAAGTGCAGCGAACAGAACCTTGGATAAGTTATCCACTCAGAAGAGGATCTCAGGACTGAAAATCATCCCAGCTCTCAGATGTCTATGAATCAAGGTTCTGCAAAAGAAATTCAGTGAATTTCCAGTCCAGAAATATAGCGTTAACCCCACACTCAAGAAGCGGTAGAAACTCTAGCCAGCCAGTAATCCAAGACTTTTCAGAGCCACAACATTGAGCAAAGAGAAAGAAAATTGGCTTTCCTCAACCTAGGGATAAGATGACATAGTTCTTATGGTACAACGGCAAAAGTTCAAATCCTATTATGGCAGCAGGGGAATTTAAATTCAGTTAATCAATAAATCTGCATTGAAAAGCTAATCTCAGAAACG
This sequence comes from Rhincodon typus, assembly GCF_021869965.1. NCBI lineage: Eukaryota > Metazoa > Chordata > Chondrichthyes > Orectolobiformes > Rhincodontidae > Rhincodon > Rhincodon typus. The sequence goes on from NC_063340.1 coordinate 89,205,178, forward strand.
GCAATCCCAAATTGTTATCAAAACTGCCTAGTTCATGAACAAGTTCTCCAACTATCATCAACCACCTTCCTCATGAACAATCCAATCAAATGTAGGGGTTTTAACCAGGAGTCACACACCTTTTTTCTTAGAATCCCTACAGGCTGGAAACAGGCCCTTCAGTCCAACAAGTCCACACTGAACCTCAGAGCATCCCACCCAGACCCATCCCCCTGTAACGCACCTAATGTACACACCCCTGAACTCTATGGGCAATTTAGCATGACCAATGCACCTAGCCTGCACATCTTGGGACTGTGGAAGGAAACCAGAGAACCTGGAGGAAATCCATGCAGACACAGGGAGAATGTGCAAACTCCACACAGACAGTTGCCCAAGGGTGGAATTGAACCCAGGTCCCTGGTGCTGTGAAGCAGCAGTGCTAACCACTGAGCCACCGTGCCGCCCTTTATCTCAAAATGAGTAATAAAATCATCACAAGTTACAAAAACATTTGAGAAATGTTATGAATTGGTACAGTTACATATTTGTTAAACATATATTTTTGTAATTTAGCTATAAGATTAAGGAAAACTGGCTTCCTGCTGCCAAATAGCTCAGTGCCTGGTGCTGGCTCCCCGGCTACAGTTCAGGCTCAGCTTTCAGAAACCAGTTCCCTTCTCTTTCTCCAGTTGCTGCGAGCCGTGGTGGTTCCAACCTTCCTTACCCCTCCTGGCTTCCTCTTCCTGGCTGGGCTCCTCGTGGGTGGCAGCCCCTGGGGTTAGGGGTGTTGGGTGTCAGCAAGTAGTTCTGGAAGGTCGGTTTGCTGCTGTGGGGAAGGAAATTAATCTTGCGACTTGAATCCTGTGACTTTATTTTCCAAACGTTAATGCATGCTGCTCATTAGCAGATAGCAAGCTATCTGTCACTCACGAATGTGTTGGCAATCTGCTTCAACTCATTGCTGATCATTTTACAACCAAAACAAACCACTTTGAAAGAAAGTAAGAAATCACTTTATTTTAATGCCCCTAATTGCTTACGGTAATATCAAGAGAATAAGCCTTTGATTCCCGGAAAATCAAGGGGATTCCTGAAGGAGGTGGTAAAACCTGTTCCTTTAGGGAAGGGAATGTACCCAGTTCTGAGCTGTTTGCAATTCTAGATCCATAGCAACGTGGTTGGCCTTTGTGTACCTGCAAAGGCCTTACAAGATTCTCACGTGTAGCTAAGGGGGCAGTTTATTACTACATTCTCCAGGGCAATATACACGGGCAACAAATGTTGGCTTTAGCAGCAACACCCACGTCTCATGATTCTTTAAAAACAGCTGCCTGCTTCCTGCTATTGCAAAGCTTACAAAAAGATAGTCATTGGTGGAAACTACAAGTTCAAACAAACGATTCTGAAAGTTTATCTGAAGTGTCAGGCCATTGAGCAATTCCAGAAAGTTATTACCTACCATGTAGGACCTTCATTCTCTGAATTGCTGCCCTATATTGTACGATAAATGAGAAAAGAGTAAACAAAATGTCCCTGTGACACCAGGTCCACAGCTAACACTGATGTCTTCCTCACGCACCAGAACCAGCACGGCAATGGCACATCCCGTCCACTAACTTTTGCTTCCTGCTTCCACATGCTCTGTGCTGCACAGGGCCTGTCACGGAGGGCAATGACTTGGGGAGGTGAAGGCACTGTGAGAAACACACACACACACGCACGCGAACACAACACTCGCTCTGCTTCCTCTCTCAAACAAAATGCTGAAGTGGTACCAGTTAAATGACAAGAGTGTGGAAAATGTCTGCAGTTTGGGTTTTAAAATGCGTTACTGTAGCTGACTTATACTAGTTACGATCAGTGCTTGATGATGCTCAACTGTACCTCATCCTCCTGGCTGCATTCGCTACACATCTGGAGAGGCAACGAAGACACAGAGGTTGCACATCTCATACCACCACAGAGAAACATCACAACTAGTCTGGAGAAGGAGCTCATTGCTAGGTTGAAGTACCACAAATTACACAGTACAGAAGGAGGCTACTCAGCCCATATGTACCTGTGCTGGCTGTTTGAAAAATCTATTTGATTAGTTCCATTTATCTGCACTTTGCCAATAACTCTGCAAACCTTTCCCCATTCAAGAATTTAACCAATTTCCTTTTTAAACTGATTACTGAATTCTCTTCATTATTCTTTCAGGTAGCACATTCAGGACATACTTCACTATATTTCTCACCATCTGCATCTTTTAATCATCATCATAAATTTATGTCCCCCACCTTCGTGCTGTCACTACCGTTACTGTAAGTAGTTTTGCAATCATTTCACAAAAACTCATAACTTTTGCATTGCATCAATTGAAATATCTCATTCAAAGAACGGTATCTCAGCAGCGCTGCATCGTCTGCATGCCAGATTGAGGCATCACATCTTCCAGCGAGCCCCTGACCTAACCCTGAAAGTCAAGAGCCCAGCTCCTACTCAGGCCATCTTCTGCTGCCTGGAATAGTCACTAAAGGTAAAGGAAAAGTTGCCACAGTCTTAACAGACCACAGGGCTGCTCTTTCTAGGGAGAGACGACTGGTGGTGGTTTAACCTGAGGGTCACTGCACCTCAAGTGAGGGTAAAGGTTCAGAAGGAGAGTCCTACATAGTAACCTCAGCCAGTTTGGGAATTGAACCCATGCTGTTGGTGTCACTAGCCAGCTGTCCAACCAACCAAACAGACATAGCCAATGGGACAACTTCATTGCAAAATGTTACGTAAATTAAACTGATCATCCTGTTGGCTGAGAAAACTCAAAAGCATTCCATAAATAAATAGAGGCACAAATTTTTTTATGAACTGTCTGTCGTGGGATAAATATCCACAAATGAAAGAGCCATTGCTTGCCGAACTTGATTGGAGTTAAGGAGAACACTCTGCACACATCCCAATGAAGCTTCATCCTTTGACGAAAGGGTGAGTTTCACTTGAGGAAAGATCCAGGTCCATGCTGCAATCATTGCAAGGAGGGCCACAGGTTTGGGAATCTTGGAAAGGATTCAAGTCCATTGGTTTGTTTGATGGTCAGAGGCAGTGGAGGTGCAAATGTTATCCTTTCATTTGAATTGTTAGTGAGTAACTGAACCTCCAACCAATTCTCTCCATTATCCAATGTCCAGTGGCAGAGGGACAAGCCTTATATACTATAATTCTAGTTTGATTCCCTGCAAGTTCTGTCTCAGGTTCAGCACCACTTGTTCCTGTCTTGCTTTCTCCATTTTAAATGCATTTCTGTTTGCTTTTTTCTCCTGTCTTCGTTCCTATATGTGACAGGGTGGATTGGGAAGAGACAGAGAAAGGATTAGAAGAGGCAGCACATTTTCCAATGATCACCAAATTAAATAATAAGCTAAATATTAATGAAGAGACTGAATAGGCTAGGCTTTGTTCCCTTAGAGCAGAGACAGTTAGGATTTGGTTAGAGGTTAAACAGAGGTTTACAAAATCATTCCGGGTTTGATAAAACGAAGAGAACCTTTCCAGGAGCAGTACATTTACAAACCACAGTACTGTGACTTAATGGAACTGGTAAAAGACCAAAATTGGGCTTTGAAAGGTGCTGCCTAAAAGGATGGGAAAAGAAATAATTATGTTCAAACATGAATAGGAAAGGAGTAAGTCACAGGACCCTGGTGGAGAATTTTGTTTCTGGGGGGGAACTTAATGGAATAATTAAATTCTTTCAAAGAGCTAGCACAGACATAATGGGTTAAATGACCTCTTTTCGTGCTGTTTCCTAATGTGGGAAATGTCGTCACGGAAAGGAAAGGGTAGGGGAGCAGAAGTGACACATCCTGGGACCAGGTGTCAGATTCAGTTTCCCATTAAGCTTGAAGCTTTGCACAGCTGGAGTATCATCACAATGAAAATGTCACTTTGTCTAGACAATCAGCCAACAGCAACTTCATTAGGATCCATTAAATGCTGAAACCAGTGACTGTATACATTCAGACATTGCAAAGTGAATCTTTTACAACATTATAATAAATATCACCCAATAGTTAATATGGAAAGAAACATCCGAATCAACCAAAGCAACAGTTTTACTGAGTCATTGCTGCTTATTATAGCAATCTTCATGAACGGACACAAGTAATTAAATGTTTTTAAACGAAGGAAAAAAATGTTACTTTGCAATGGCCAAAATTTCCATGTTGCAGCTTAGTGTCTGTTGCATCAGGGAATACACAGTATGAACCTGCCATGTGATGGTTGTGGGATACTCTCCAAGGAGGGACTACTCTGTGACACTGTCCCATGAAAGCCCCAGCCTCATCGGAGAGAATCCAGAGTTTATCTTCTTGCCATATGATACAGCACAGGATTTTCCTCACCTTCCTTTCTCCTTTAATTTTCTGTTTCCGGACCTTCTTGTCTTCTTTGCTCTCATTCCGTGGACGTGACTGTGTCGAGGCTCTGGGGATGTCACTGATATTAATCATTTCCATTCGCTCCAATTGTTTAGCAGTCAGACTCCTTTTTGGTAAAACATCCAAGGGAATCCCAGTTTTTCTTGATACCTTGATTGGATTGAGCTGAAAAGAGCCAAGTAAATAACAATTTACAACTTGCATTATATGTGCTTATAAAATAAATAATATGGGCATTGCTGCCAAAGCCAGTATTTGTTACCCATTTCCCTGGAACAAGCCTAGCTATTTCAGACGACATAAGAGTCAATCAAAACAAAAACCAAAAGAACTGTGGATGCTGTAAATCAGGAACAAAAACAAAGTTGCTGGAAAAGCTCAGCAAGTCTGGCAGCATCTGTGGAGGAGAAAACAGAGTTAACGTTTCGGGTCCGGTGACCCTTCCTCAGAACTGATGGTGGCTGGGAAAACATCAGTTTATATGCAGAAAATAGGGAGGGTGGGTGGGGTAGGGAGTAAACGATAGGATAGAGCCCAAAGAGAGAGAAAGACAGTTGGACAGACAAAGGAGTTGCTAACGATCAGGCTGGGAGGGTGAATAGTTGTTAATGGGGACTGTTAGTCACTAACAGCAGGGGGTGTGTAATGGCAGGCTATGTGGTAACAAGGCCTGGTGTGTGGGGTGGGTTGCTGGGATATGGGAGAGTTTAGGCCTTAAAATTATTGAACTCAATATTGAGTCTGGAGGGCTGTAGGGACCCCAAGCGGAAAATGAGGTGCTGTTCCTCCAGCTTGCGCTAGGCTTCACTGGAACACTGTAGCTAGCTGGAGACAGAGATGTTGGCCAGGGAGCAAGGTGGTGCATTGAAGTGGCAGGCAACAGGTAGTTCAGGGTCTTTTTTGTGAGCAGAACGTAGATGTTCTGCGAAGTGGTCGCCAAGTCTACGCATCGTTTCCCCAATGTAGAGGGGACGTTGCAATCACGTTGCTATAAGTCTGGAGTCACATGAAGGCCAAACCGAGAAAGGACATTAGAGAACGATGTGGGTTTCTACACCAATCGAGTCACCATTACCGAGACTAGCTTTCAACTCTAGAGATATTAATTTAATTCAAATTTAATCAGCTGCTGCGGGATTTGAACCCCTGTCCCCACAGCCTTTTATCACCATGCCACTCTCTCCCCTTTAAAAATGTCCCACAGCACTTCACTGGAGACCAGGTGTAGAGCTGGATGAACACAGCAGGCCAAGCAGCAGCAGAGGAGCAGGAAAGCTGACGTTTCGGGCCTAGACCCTTCTTCAGAAATTCACTGGAGCATTGTTTGGCAAAATCTGTCTTTGTGTCACACAACGAGAGATGAAGACAGATGCTCAAAAGCCTGGCCAAAGTGGTAGGACTGTAAGGTAGAGAGGCTGAGAGGTTTTGGGAGGGAATTTCAGAATCTTGGACCAAGGCAACCAAAAGTTCAGCCACCAGCTGCAGAGTGACAAACCGACCAACAGCAGCAAGTGCCCAAATGAACAGGTAAACAAGATGCCTTTCCAAAATGTCACGCACATACAATGATGAGAATGTTATGGAGTGTTTACTACATTACATTGCATCATAGATGAGCAGCTCCAGCAGAACTTGGACGATAAATACGAGTGATCATTAATAAGTCCAACAGCAAATTTCAGGGGAGAATCGCTCTGCTTCAAGAGTGATGAGAATGTGGACCTTGGGGGAAACCCCTTTTAAACATGCTCCAAGATCAAACCGTGGAATGCCACCAGCATGGGTTCCATGAATTCAGCTGTTATCCAGCTGGGGTGAAACTCTACTGTCCTCACCCTACAGTCGGAGAGGTCTCTTAGAGAGAGATACACGACTGGAGGTTGGGAAGAGAGGGACCACCTAGAATGTCGTTGATCTTCTGTGATTTGGATGGGAGCAGGCTGCACAAACAGCAGCAAAGGTCATTGGGAAGTGGATTCAGACTCTGCCCAATACTGGCGAGTGATCGATACTGACTCAGCTGCCTGTTATACATAACTCTCCAATTCACAGATTTCATCCATTCTACCTCATAACCCAAAGTCTGAAGTACCCCAAACACGGTAACCACATGGAGAGGCGATGGCCTAGTGGTATTATCGCTGGACTATTAATTCAGAGACCCACACAGTGTTCTGGGGATCCAGGTTCAAATCCCACCACAGCAGATGGTGGAATTTGAATTCAATAAAATAATCTGGAATTAAGAATCTAATGATGACTGTGAGTCCATTGTCGGTTGTTGAAAAAAAACCCATCTGGTTCACTAATGCCCTTTAGGGAAGGAAACTGTCATCCTTACATGGTCTGGCCTACATGTGACTCCAGACTCACAGCAATGTGGTTGACTCTCAACTGCCCACTGAGCAATTAGGGATGGGCAATAAATGCTGCCTGGCCAGTAACGCCCTCATCCCGTGAATGAATACAGGAAAAAAAAAAAGACCACATGCAAGCACTACAAGTTCCCTTCCGTGAAGGACATTACTGAACCAGCCCAGGTTTGAACAATAATAGCTGGGTCCAATTTGACTGGAACCAGCTCAAAGAAATCACTAAATTGTTTTGTTCACTTTCACAGTCCATCATGACAGGATTTGAACTCTTGGCCTCTGCATTTTGTTCATCCAGAACTGAAGTCCAAGATGTAGTTCAGATGAATAGGGAGACGAAGCTAATCTTCGTTGTGCTCCAGCCTTGGCCCACTCTGCCCATGCTAGACAAACCTCCCAGCCCGCAGTCTCAGCGGGTAAGGAAAGCCAGTATCGAAGGGTAAACATCAGCTCCTTCCCAGTACCCTAACTTTATCGAGAAGTAGGAACCGAGTCGCAAACACTTCCAGCAGCAGCCACTGTGCTTACCTTAGGTGGGTCAGTTATCAGCTTCGGGTGGTTGTATAAATTTGAATAGGTGCCTGTAAAAACAAAAGATTCAAACTGAGGATCTGAGCAAATATATCATGACAATTCCACCAGTTTAGCCTCCCATACTGGGATGGATACAGAACTTGAGCACATTCACAAACTGTACCAATTATCAGCTTGGTCATAGTGATATTGATTGAAAAGTAAATGTTAGTCAGGCTTCAGCAAGAACCTTCTTATCCTTCTTCCATACTGTGCCATTGAGACCTTTTACATCTGCCTGGGGGAGTAGACCCCTCCCAATGTCACATCAGAAAAACAGCACCTCCAAAGGTGCAGCACTCCCTCAGTATCGCTCTGGGAGCATCAGTCTGGATCTGTTGCTCACCTTTCAGGAATAACCTGACAAGACGCGAGTGTATCACTCCTAAGCAACAAAAGAGAGTAGAAGATGTTGATGGCACAGAGAGCCACCTAACAGCCAGTACTTACTGAGGATGGATTCACAGTCCCATTGCTCAGTTGGTTCCTCAAGGACAAGAACTTCAATCTCCTCGTTTTCCTCTTCTTCATCTCCCTTTAACAGAACATTGCCCCTTGGCCCCAGGTCATCGGGCATTTGACAGCTGCAGGTGGGATTGAAAGAAGTTGAAAGAAGTCAATTAAAACAACACAGTTCCACACTCCCATTTCAAGATAATAAAAGAAGTCTGTATCTCCATACAGTCATAGAGTTGTACAGCACACAAACAGACCCTTCATTCCAACTCATCCATACCGACCAGATATCCTAAATAAATCTAGTCCCATTTGGCAGCAACATTTGGCACATATCCCTTTAAACCTTTTCTATTCACGTACCCATCCAGATACCTTTTAAATGTTGAAATTGTACCAGCCTCTACTACTTCTTTTGACAGCTTATTCCATACACACATCACCCTCTGCTTGAAAAAGTTACCCTGAGGTCCCTTTTAAATCTTTTCCCTCTCTCCTCAAACCTATGCCCTCTAGTTTTGGACTCCCTCACTCCAGGGAAAAGTCCTTGTCTATTCACCCTATCCATGCCCCCTCATGATTTTATAAATCTCCATAAGGTCTCCCCTCAGCCTCGGATTGCTCCAGGGAAAACAGCGCCAGCCTATTCAGCCTCTCCCTTTAGCTCAAACCCTCCAACCCTGGCAACATCCTTGTAAATCTTTCCCGGACTCTTTCAAGTTTCACAACACCTTTCCTACAGCAGGGAGACCAGAACTGCACGCAGTATTCCAAAAGTGGTCTAACTGATGCAGTCATCCCATTTAACACAAACATATTGTTGGGTTTATCAAAGGTGCATATTTTATGAGATTGACAACAGGGATAAGTGATTTCAATTGCTGTGAGGAAACTGGAGTTAACTGCTTCAAGCAGATAGGATTCACATGGGATTGAACAGCAGGATTCAAAGCTATCAGGAGGGAGAGTAACCAGAGGTCACAGGCTTAAGAGAATTAGAAAAATAACCAGGGTTTGGGAGGGAGCTATGATGGTGGTGGTGCTAGCTGAGGGGGAATGCAGTGATAGGGAGAACTGTTTTCCGATTTGAATGTTTAAGGTCAACAATCAGCTTCCTGAAAACCTAGTGGAAGCAGATTCAACAATAATTTTCGAATGGATATTGCATAAATGCAACAAAAAAGTTATAGAACTATAGGGAATCATTAGGGAAGGGCAACTCGTAAGACTGTTATTTAAAAAGAGATTTCACTGGCCAAATGGTCACACATGCACAGTCATTGTGATTTACACTTTAAAGCCACTCACTCTTTTGCTTTCTGCATGTGGTAATCACTGATAACGTCATCCAGTCGTGCGCTGTCCACCTGAATTGGACCCTCGAGTTCATGATGATCCAGAGCTCCGATCTCATCATCGTCATACTCTTCGTACAGCTGAAGCAGACAGAGAAACAGCATTATAGAGAAACAGAGCAACATCTGCAGGGATCCATCTACTTTCAACACCTTCAAGGAGGGAGGGGTTTAACGTAGTGTTTCTACATTATCAGCTGAGTATCACCACCTCTCCCATTGGTTCCTGCACAGGAGAGAAAACCAATAGAGCGTGGGAGAAAAAGAAAGAGGCTGTGAAAAGAGAGAAAGGAAATTTAAGAAAAAAAAAGCACTTTTCATAATTAATGAAGAACGTTTGAAAGGTAGTCACTGTTGCAATGTAAGAAACAAAGCAGCCAATTTGTACACAGTAGAATCTCTCAACCAGCACAATGATAGTATCCAGGCAACCCATTTCTTTTTGTGATGCTGATGGAGGGATAAGTATTGGGTAGGAGAAACTCCCTGCTCTTCTTACAACAGTGGCTTTGGTATTTCTTACATCCACCAGAACAAACAGACCTGCTCTCTATTTAATGGCAGCTCTGACAGTGCACTGAACTGGACGGTCAAGTGGGATTTGAATATGTGACTCAGAGGTGAGTGTGCTATCCATGATGGACAGCGTAAATTTTGTCCTGTTTATTGGTCTGGTACCTCACAACGTAAACCGACCTTCTCAAACCGGTCGTCCAACAGGGTGAGCTGCTCGTTTCGTCTCATCACAGACGATGTCATGGAGTAGGCAGTGAAGCAACTCCTGGTTTCCTCCTCCATGAAGGGGAACTCCCTCACCCTGCCTTCAAAATTAATAATCTTTGAGCCATCATCATCATCATCATCATCAGAGAGGGCACCAGCTGAGTCGAAGTCTTCATCCTCTATATCCTCCCACTCCTCCTCATCGGAATCCCTAAAGAACACACCAACAAACTATTTGTTTGGTTCCAAATGGAAGCATTTTACAGACAAAGAAAAAGTGTCAGGAGCATCATCATTACTGCAGAAGTGACAAGTAGACAAAGGTACCAGTTCATTTGGGTACAGCAAGATCCCTCAGAGAATGAATGAGATAAATTACCAGTAAAGGTCAGGTGCAGTTGGTTGAAAAGAGGAGTGTTGCAGGAGAAATCCAGGAGAATGTCTCGCTATCCTTCTAAAACAGTACCACAGGGCCATTCAGTGTCTATGTTAACATCAGTGGGATAGTGGTGATGGTGATGGTGGGGGAGTGTAGAAAAATGGGGCCCTCGCTTTAGCTGCTGCAACAAGAGATCATTCGGCCCCAGCAAGGAGATGTTAGGTTCAGGTCACCAGACTGTTGCAGCGTATCCAAATGAAACTGACAGTGTCCAACTTAAGAGCTTGCGCCCCATTCTAAAGGAGCTGGCTTGAAAGCGGAATTGAGGCCTGCGGTAAATCAGCCACAGTCTTACAAAGAACAAAGAAAATTACAGCACAGGAACAGGCCATTCGGCCCTCCAAGCCTGCGCCGATCCAGATCCTCTATCTAAACTTCTCGCCTATTTTCCAAGGATCTGTATCCCTCTGCTCCCTGCCCATTCATGTATCTGTCTAGATACATCTTAAATTATCGTGCCCGCCTCTAGCACCTCCGCTGGCAACGCGTTCCAGGCACCTACCACCCTCTGCGTAAAGAACTTTTCCCCTCTCACCTTGAAATCGTGACCCCTAGTAATTGAGTCCCCCACTCTGGGGGAAAAAGCTTCTTGCTATCCACCCTGTCTATACCTCTCATGATTTTGTAGACCTCAATCAGGTGCCCCCCTCAACCTCCGTCTTTCTAATGTAAATAATCCTAATCTACTCAACCTCTCTTCATAGCTAGCGCCCTCCATACCAGGCAACATCCTGGTGAACCTCTTCTGCACCCTCTTCAAAGCATCCACATCTTTTTGGTAATGTGGAGACCAGAACTGTACACAGTATTCCAAATGTGGTCGAACCAAAGTCCTATACAACTGTAACATGACCTGCCAACTCTTGTACTCAATACCCCATTCGATGAATGAAATCGTATGCCTTCTTGACCACTCTATCGACCTGCGTTGCCACCTTCAGGGTACAATGGACCTGAACACCCAGATCTCTCTGTGCATCAATTTTCCCCAGGGCTTTTCCATTTACCATATAGTTCGCTCTTGAATTGGATCTTCCAAAATGTATTACCTCACATTTGCCTGGACTGAATTTGCCATTGCTCCGCCCAACTCTACAATCTATCTATATTCTGCTGCATTCTCCGACAGTCCCCTTCACTATCTGCTACTCCACCAATCTTAGTGTCATCTGCAAACTTGCTAATCAGGCCATCTATATCTTCCTCCAGATCATTTATGATTACAGAATAGCAGGGCAGCCTTGAAGGGCCGAATTCACTCTGACTCCTATTGCTTATTTTCTGCGCTCACTGCCAAGATTGTGTGGTGACAGGGAGAGAGATAGTGTTGTGTCTGAACAAGGTTCAGGGGCTGGGAAAGAAACAAGGAAAACACAAACAGGAAGTCCAGGATAATTAGACTGGCAGGACACTGCTATAGAGTGACAAGATAAAATGCCTACCGGTAGTTGTGCAAACAGTTGTATCACAACCAAGCAATGAAACCATCACAGCTTAAAACTTGTGGAAGGGTTACATTGACTTTATACATCAGAAAGCCAAACAGTTTATTTAAGTGCAAGGTAAAGCTTGATGTTAGGACTGAAAACTGGAACAATCTTACAGCTTGTGCAGCTAGTAACGATTCACTCAATTGCTGTTTATGTTATTTAGGCCCAGGGTAGTCTTTGGTACTAATTTCAATTGATCAAGAGTTCAGGGAAGATATTGCCAGATTTTGCCAACTTGTTGGGCTTGGATTTTGATCCAGCTTTCTGCCTCTTCCAGCCAATTTCTCTACCATGGAGAAGGATTAGTGCCTTGCCCATCTATCCACAACTACATCTGCACCTTCCAGCTCCTAACCCCTCCTCTCTGTCTCTCCACAGCACGCTAATTCTCCCCCTTCCCCAGGTTTTAAATCACGTACACTTCAGCATTCTCTGCACTCCCTCTCCCAACAGCCTTCACCACAAAGTCATCGTCCAAAATGTTGTCTGGATCGTCAAAATCAAAATCATCATCGAGAGCAGCGACAATATCCGGATCGAGGTCTAGGCGAGGTCCTGAGGGCAAATGCAAACACACCTTTAATGTTCTGAACAAGTTTTGATGTCAAGCTCGCTGCTCTGCTTTGTGTTCAGCATAGGACTTTGATACATATTGTGATATTATGAAACATTGTAATTCACCATACAACACACGCAACTGGTATGGTGGGAGTTACTTCAAGACAGGAATACTGAAATTATTGCTCCCCGCCTTTATCCATTGCCCGCCCTGTTCATGACAGTGAACTTCCCTCGCAGGTTAACATTTCTGAGCCAGGAGATCATAGGTTCAAGTCCTACTCTTGGGACTAAAGGACAAAGCCCAGGTGGACGCAACGGATTACTGACAGAATCTGTGTGAACAGGGTACTCAGTGTTACCTCGTACAGGGGCTGCTTTGTTCAGCAATCCAGTTTCCTCTTCAAACTCTGAAGCAAAAACTGATGATGGCAGATTAATGGAGTGAACCTGAAATCAAAAACGTCACAGGTTTGCGGTCAGTCTCCAACAATAGGGACAAGAAATATCCAATGTGCAAAGTGGAGGGATTGGTGGGCGGGGGGGGTGGCGGGGTGGGCGGTGAGCGAGGGGCAGGGAGTGAGGGTTCATAGGGGAGAAGGGGCTGAGAGGGGGAGGAGGGAAGAGTGAGAGAGGGTGAGGGAGGAGGAGACAGAGGGTGAAGGAGGAGGAGACAGAGGGTGTGAAGGAGAAGGGACAGAGAGGGTGAGAGAGAGGAGACACAGTGGCGGGGCGGGGGGAGGGGGAGGGATAGTCTCTCCCACCTACACTACACACATTCAGCATTGGTGCAAGATGACCCATCACCATCTTATCAGGGCAACACCACGCAGGCAATACATGCCAGCCTTGTCAGTGCCAATCAGATCCAGAGAATGACTCCAACATATCTGAAACCAATCAAATAAATCTTCAACGAGCACAGATATACCCATTAGGGGACAGGGGAGATTGAGGGTGTTTGCATCTCTTCCTCACACCCTCCAAATCTGTTGGGGTAGTACATTTTCTGTTTCCATTTCACATCCCCTCCAAATCACTGATTTGGCCTATGTTTCTCATAGCTATGCCTACATAGCCCTTACGGGAATCTGTTGCACCTCCTCCTGGACGTCTCCATCTCCCGTGGTTATGGTGTCTCGGCAGTCCTTCTGGGATACGCTAGAGGCCACAAGCTCAGCAACTGGAGATGCCTCTTTCAGATGCTGCAGGTAGTCATAAGTATCATCAAAGAAGACGCCATATTTCCTCTCCTCTTCCTTCCTCTTTTGTATATCTGCTCTCTGCAAGAAAGGAGTTAAAACTTTTATACTGATTGCGGATTTTATGTTGACTCATGCTATTTATGTTCAACCAGCTCATAAGAACTGTGGGTCCCTTCCCAGATCAACAGAGGCTCAGCAGGTAACACTTCAGAGTCAGGACTCCAGACGCTTGAGCCCATGATGCAGACTAACACTTTAATGCAGTACAAAGGGAGTGTTGCCCTGTCAGACATTCTTTCTCTCACAGCTAACGTTAATGCAAGCCCTCAGAGGAACAGGAAAGTTGACGTTTCGGGTCAGCACCCTTCTTCGTTTCTGACCTGAAGCGTCAACTTTCCTGCTCCTCTGATCCTGCCTGGCCTGCTCTGCTCCTCCAGCTCCACACTGTGCTGTCTGTGACTCCAGCATCGGCAGTTCTTGCTATCTCTGTTAAAGCAAGCCCTGTCAGGTGAACAAACCATATTCCATGATCACTCTGAACTAAACATGGCTGAAAGGAGTTGAGGCATAGATCAACAATATTCTAACTCAATGATGGAGCAGATTTGAGGGGGTCAGTTATCTCATATGTTCCTATCTGGATCCAAAGATCAAAACTTAAGGTCAATTCATTAGGAAGCTGCTTCCATCCTGTGCTGAGCCCTATCACGTTCATACACAGCTCGTGACTATACGTCAAAGCAAATCACCTCTGCTGGTAGCAGTACTCTCTGGGGGGCGTTCTCGTCTGCAACCAGTGGATCCTTTTGGCTTCTGTGCACCAGGTGAAATGTCACCGCTGATTTCTTCTGAATGAAGGGCTTCTTCTTCCGGTGAGGCTGAAGAACAAAACAGGAGAAGGGATTATAGCACACAAATAACACAGTGATCCGAGTACATTCAGACAGCAGAGGAATAACTCCATCAGCACATGTCAGCTTCACACAGACTGATCTTAGTGTGTTTATAAACCCAATGACAGTCATATCTCACCATGATAAAAATGTCAAGACCTCGGAAAGGGAGAATTACACCGAAGATACAGCACAGAATCTGGCCATTCAGCCCAACTGGTCTACGTGCACTTCGATCCACAACAGTCTGCTCCCATTCTACTTCATTTCAGATTGTCAGCATGGTAAATTATAGAAAAGGTTAAAGGGGGAAGAAGTAATAGGACAGAGAGTGTGGAAAGGGTCAGGAATTGAACTTCAGGCACAGCAGAAATGGGGACAATTATAAGAAAGGAAGTAATGCAGGACACATTAAATACACGCAGTCTATGAAACAAGGCAAGTGAACTTGCAGCACAGATTGAAATTGGCAGGTACAATGTTGTGGATATCACAGAGAACGCGACTGCCAGGGCATCAGGATCGGGAACTAAATACCCAAGGATAGACATCCTTTCGGAAGGAGAGGGTTTCAGTTATGGAGAAAGGAAGGATTACACTGAAGATACTACACAGAATCTGACATTTCGGGCCTAGACCCTTCTTCAGAAATGTTTCTGAAGAAGGGTCTAGGCCCGAAACGTCAGCCTTCCTGCTCCTCTGATGCTGCTTGGCCTGCTGTGTTCATCCAGCTCTACACCTTGTTATCTCAGATTCTCCAGCATCTGCAGTTCCTACTATCTCTCTACACAGAATCTGGCCGTTTTTCACTGGAACGTTGGAGGTTGAGAGGCGACCTTATAGAAGGTTATAAAATAATGAGAGGTACAGATAGAATTGATGGTAGCTGTCTTTTCCCTAGAATGGGGGTTTTCAAGACTAGGGAACACATTTTTAAGGTGAGAGGACAGATATTTAAAAAAGACATGAGGGGCAAAGTTTTTACACAAGGGGTAGTTTGCTTGTGGAATGAACTTCCTGGGATAGTGGTGGATAGGGTTACAATGACAACATTTAAAACACATTTGGATAAGTACATGAATAGGAAAGATTTGGACGGATACGAGCCAGGAGCAGGCAGGTAGGACTAGTTTAGTTTGAGATTATATTTGGCATGGACTGGTTGGACCGAAGGGTCTGTTTCCGTGCTGCATGACTTTATGACAGGCAGATGGGCTGAGGGGTCAGGGTTGCTTTGTTGGTAAGATTTGGAATTAAACAAATTGCAAGAAGTTGGATGACACAGAATGTGTCTGTGTAGACTTGAGGAAGCGCAATGGGGAAAAAAACCGTACTGGGAGTTGGGTTTGGCCTCCTAGCAGTAGTCAGGATGTGGGTAAGGAAGTAAATTAGGGGATAGAAAAGGCAGTTAAGAAAGGCACTATTACAATCACCATGAGGGACTTCAATATACAGGTGGACTGGGAAAGTCAGGCTGGTAGCGAATCCCTAGAGAACGAATTGGTGGAATGTCTGCGAGATTTTTTTTGGAGCAGCTTGTGGTGGAGCCCACTAGGGAACAGGCAATTCTGGATTTAGTGATGTGTAATGAGGCAGACTTGATTAGGGAGCCTAGGATGAAGGAACTCCTTGGGGACAGTGACCATGACATTATAGTATTCACCCTGTAGTTTGAGAGGGATAGGCTGGAATCAGATGTAACATATTACAATTGAGTAAAGGTAACTACAAAGACATGAGGGAGGAGCTGGCCAGAATTAATTAGAAGGGAAGCCTACCAGGAAGATGGGGGAAGCAGCAATGGTAGGAGTTTCTGGGGGTAATTAAAGGGGCAAAACAGGAATTCATCCAAAGAAACACACCAAAGGGAAACAACCATGGCTGACAAGGGACATCAGGGACAGTATAAAAGCAAAAATAAATGCATATAATGTGGTGAAGATTAGTGGTGAGCCCAAGGATTGGGGAGCCTTTAAAAACTCACAGAGGTCAATTTTAAAAAAATGTTGGGGGGGAATGGAGGAGAGAAGATGAAATATGAGAGTAAGCTAGCAAGTAATATAAAAGAAGATTGGAACAAATTTTTTTTTAAAAGTACCTAAAAGGTAAGACAGTGGCAAGAATGGACACTGGACTGCTGGAAAATGTGACTGCAGTAGTAATATTGGGGAACAAGAAATGGCAGAGGAACTGAATGGAGACTTTGCATCAGTTTTCGCAGTGGAAGACACCAGCAGCATACCAGAACTTCGAGCCGGGGACAGAGGTAGTTGCCATCACTAAGGAGAAAGTGCTGGGGAACCTAAAAGGTCTGACGGTGGATAAATCACCAAGCCCAGATGGACTACACCCCAAACAACTGATGGAGATAACTGAGGAGACTGTAGAGGCATTGGAGGTGATCTTTCAGAAATCACTGGAGTCAGGGAAAGTTTCACAGGACTAGAAAATGGTTAATGTAACACCCCTGTTTAAGGATGGAGGGAGACAGAAAACAGAAAACTACAGGCTGGTTAGCCTGACCTCACTCACTGGTATGATTTGGAGTCCATTGTTAAGGATGAGATTGTGGAATACTTAGAAGTGCATTGCAACTTGAGGCTGAGTCAGTTTGGCTTTGTCGAGGGGAGATCATGCTTGACAAATCTGTTAGAATTTTTTAAGGTAATGAGCAAGTTAGATAAGGTAGAGCCAGTGGACATGATCTATTTGGATTTCCAGAAGGCCTTTGACAAGGTGCAGCACAGGAGGCTGCTGAATTACACAAGAGCCCGTGGGGTTGAGGGAAAAGGTACTGACATGAATAGAGGATTGGCTTACCAGCAGAAGGCAGAAAACTGGGACAATGAGTCTTTACTAGGATAGCTGCCAGTCACTAGTAGAGTTCCTCAGGGGTGCGAGTTGGAACAACTGCTATTCATGTTATACTTTAACAAGCTAGACGAAGAAACTGAGGACATTTTGTTTTCTATTCATTTGTGGGATGCGGGCATCGCTGGCTGGCCAGCATTTCTTGCCCATTCTTAGTTGCTCTTGAGACGTTATTTGTGTGGTGCGAATGTCACTTGCCACTCGTCAGCCCAAACTGACAAGTTACTATGTTTGCAGATGACAAAAATATAGGTGGTGGGGCAGGTAGTGTTGAGGTGGCAAGGAGGCTGCAGAAGGATTTGTCTAGGAGAGTGGACAAAGAAATCGCAGATGGAATTCATGAAATCTGAAGCACAAAGAGACTTAGCAGTCCTCGTTCAGGATTCTCTTAACCTTAACATACAGAATCCCTGCAGTGTGGAAAATGGCCCTTCGGCCCAACAAGTCCACACCGACCCTCAGACATCCCACCCAGACCCATCCTCCTATAACCCACATAATCTACACATCCCTGAACACTATGGACAATTTAGCATAGCCAATCCACCTTGCCTGGACATCTTTGGACTGTGGGAGGAAACCGGAGCACCCGGAGGAAACCCACGCAGACACCGGGAGAATGTGCAAACTCCACACAGACAATCGCCCTACAGTGGAATTGAATCCGGGTCCCTGGCGCTGTGACGCAACAGTGCTAACCACTGAGCCACCGTGCCACCCCTAAACATGCAAGTTTAGTTGGCAGATAAAAAGGCAAATACAATGATAACATCCATTTCAAAAGGGCTACAATACAAGAGCAGAAATGTACTGCCGAGCTGTATACGGCGGTAGTCAGACCGCATTTGGAATTTTGAGAGCAGTTTTCGGCCTAGTATCTAAGGGGGGTTGTGTTAACCTTGGAGGGGATACAGAGGAGGTTTACAAGAATAATCCCAGCAATGAAGGGCTTGCCATATGAGGAGGGGTTGGAGATTCTGGATCTGTACTCAGTGGAGTTGGAAAAATGTGGGGCATAATTTTCATTGAAATTTACAGAACACTGAGAGGCTTGGACAGAATGCACCTGGTGAAGATGTTTCCACTAGGACAGACTAGGACCTGAGGACACAGTCTCAAGAGTGAAGTGATAGTTCTTTAAAGTTAAGATTTCTTCAACCTTCTGCGGTTAATGTGTGTAACTCATTTCAAGTCATTGAGTGTACTTAAGACAGGGGTAGAAAAGTTCTTGATTAGTAAGGGGATCAAGGGTTACAGGGAGGAGGCGAGAGGTTGGGTTGAGAAACAGATCAGCCACAATCAGATTCATTGGGCGAAATTGCTTAAATCTGCTTCTACATCTCATGTAAATGGTGATTTTGGATGAAGTTTGCAGGACTCTCGATTCAACCTCAACGATCTGTCACGCACCAATCGGAATACTCTCTGGTATTGCTTGACAGGCAGCACCCATGACCCTACAACCTTCTCCCTCAGGGGCAAGTACCACTCCAAGGCGTGAGCCCAGTATCCAACGCGGGCACAACCCGGAGCACTGCACTGTCGGAGGCGCAGTCCTTCAGATAGAGTTAGACTGGGACACTGTCCGCCAGTCCCAGGTGGGTTTAAAGGCCCCCCACAGTACAGGGTGAAGGACAGGGGAGATCACACAGGTTCCCACATACTGAGTATGTATCCCTCAGTCCACATCAGGTGGTCGATGTAAGATCTTGCTGTGGACGCGTGACCGTGTTTCCTGAGGCGCAACCGGGAGGTCGGTGAAGGGCGCTACAGAAATTCAGCTCGGGCCCGAGCCCGCGGCCCCCTTACCATGGTCGCTGGCTGATGCCGCCCGACTCCGGGAATTAGCCCCTCGATTCCCCCAGGCGCGGGCGAATCTCCGATAAGGACAGGAACCGAATTCCTCAGAAACAACAAAAAAACCTCTCTCTAGGCCACCATGCGGCCGCGCTCTCCACTTCGATTGGCTGGAACTTTGAAGGCCTCTGGGATACTGGAGGACCACGCCTCAGGCTCCAGGCTCTGATTGGCTGGTGTCGTGATGATGGTGGACTACCTTCCAAATTCCGGTCTCCGATTGGCCGACGTGGTGAAGGACTCTGGGATACTGGAAGACCACCCGCCGAACTCCGGGCTCTGATTGGCTGGAATGGTGAAGCACTCTGGGATACTGGAAGACCACCTGCCGAACTCCGGGCTCTGATTGGCTGGAATGGTGAAGCACTCTGGGATACTGGAGGAAAGTCGTATTGACTGAGTCCCTGTGTCGAGGTGGGAGTTGATTCCTGCAGCATATTTAATCTTGTTTAAGAGTCAGGAGGCACAAGTAACTACATTTGTTCGCTTTTGAGCACCGGTTACTTTACTATAGACTGAAACGTTTTCAGTTTTTCAGGGCGAGGACAGCACGGGGTTAGAAACCATTCCTCCTGGAAGTCCGGATTTGAAAGGGAGGGTGGAACAGCTGAAAATTACAGTTAGCAGGGAAAGGGGTAGGAACAAAGTGAAGAACAGTGATAACCGTCAGGTGCGCATGAAGTGATTGCTCACAACCGGTGAAAAGTCCTCTTTCGTAGAATCCCTATAGTGTGGAAGCAGGTCATTCGGCCCATCGAGTCCACACCGACCCTCCGAAGAGCATCCCACCCTATAACCCTGCATTTCCCATGGCCAATGCACCTAATCTACACATCCCTGAACACTACAGGTATTTACCATGGCCCATCCACCTAACGTGCACATCTTTGGACTGTGGGAGGAAACTGGAGCACCCGGAGGAAACCCACACGGACACAAGGAGAACGTGCAAACTCCACACCGTCATTTGAGGGTGGAATCGAACACAGGTCCCTGGTGCTGTGAGGCAGCAGCGTTAACCATTGAGCCACCATGCCACCCTGGCCTGCTACTGAGTAAATTTTTAGAACTGTGGGTTGACAAGTCCCTGGGTCCTGACAGATGTCATCCTTAAAAGAAGCAGGTTTTGAGGTGGTTGATGTGCTGCTTTAATTTTCCAAAACCCAATAGATTTGGGGAAGGTTGCTTTACACTAGAAAATAGCTACAGTAACTTTTGTTCTAAAGATAGGGTGTCAGAGCAGGCAACAGGCTAGTTAGCTTAACCTTGGTCATAGGGAAAATGTTAAAAGTAATATAATGGCATTTTAGATAAATTCAAGATAATCAGGCAGAGCCAGCATGGTTTTGTCAAAGGAAAAACGTTTAACTAATTTATTAGAGTTCTTTGAAGAAGTAACTTGTGATTAAAAGGGAGCTAGTGGTTGTATTCAAATTTCCAGAAGGCATTTGATAATGTGCCACATCAAAGGTTATTGTGCAAATTAAAAGCTTCTGCTGTAGAAAAGTTACATTGGCAAGGACAGAACATTAGCTGGCTAACAGGAAGCAAACAATTGGAATAAATTGGCCTCTTTCAGGTTTGCAGGATATCATGAATGGTGTATCACAGGGACCAATACTCCTCTTTACAATTTTATATAAATGATTTGGATTTAATGACTGAAGGTGTGGCAGCTAAAATTGCTGATGACATAAAAAAAAGGTAGGAAAGTGCATTGTGAAGAGGACATTCAGGATTACAAAGGGATATACATAGATTAAGTGAGTGGGCAACCATCTCACAAATGGGGTCCAAATGGGAAAAAGTGAAATTGTGAATTTTGGCAGATAGAATAATAAAGAAGTATATTATCTAAATGAGAGGTCTCAGAGTTGTGATATGCAGAGAAATCTGGTCGTCCTAGTGCTCCAATCACGTCGGTAGATGCAGCAAATAATCAGGAAAGCTGATGGAATGTTATAGTTTATAGCAAGGGGAATCGAGTGCAAGAGTGGAGAGATTTTGCTTCAGTTATACAGAGCATCGGTGAGACTACATCTGTAGTACTGTGTACAGTACTAGTCATTGTACTTAAGAAAGGACGTTAATACATTGGAAGCAGTTCAGGATTACTGGACAAATATCTGGAATGTGTGGATTGCCATATGAAAGGCTAGACAGGCTGGGCCTGAATCCTTTGGAACAAAAACAGAAATTGATGGAAAATATCAGCAGGTCTGACAGTATCCGTGGAGAGACATCAGAGTTAACATTTCGGGTTCAGTGACCCTTCTTCAGAATTGATGGTAGCTAGGAAAATGTGGCTTTTTATACAGAAGGTAGGGTTGGGGGAGGGGGTAAGGAATAAACGATAGGTGGTGACAGAGCCCAAAGAGAGAGAAGAACAGTTGGACAAAGGTGTAGATAATGGTCAGCCTAGAAAAATGAATGGCTGCTAATGCAGACTCTTAGTGGTTAACAATGGGTAGAGTGTACTCGCAGACCCTTCTGGTAGGAAGGCCTGGTGTGGGTGGGGTGGTGGGGTAGGGCTAGGGACATGGGAGAAGGTGTCTCAAGCTCTAAAATTGTTGAACTCGATATTGAGTGCAGAAGGCTTTAGAACTCCCAAGCAGAAAATAAGGTGCTGATCTTCCAGCTTGGACTGAGCTTTGCAGTAGCACTGCAGCAAGCCTGAGACAGAGATGTTGGCCAGGGAACAAGGTGTCGTGTTGAAGCAGTAGGCAACTGGAAGCTCCGGGTCTTTTTGCAGCCAGAATGTAGATGTTCTGTGAAGTGGTCACTCAGTCAACACTTTGTTTCCCCAGTGTAGAGGAGACCACATTGTGAGCAGCGAATGCAGTAGACTAGATTGTGGGAAGTGCAGGTAAAGTGTTGCTTCACCAGGAAGGTGTGTTTGGGTCCTTAGATACTGGGGAGGGAGGAAGTAAATGGGCAGTGTTACACCTTCTGGTGTTGCAGGGGAAGATGCTGTATGGCTGTGTGTGTGTGTTTGTTTGGCGAGGGTGGGGGGGGGTCACGTGATTTGTTAGGGAGAATGTTGGGAGTGAAAGTGGAATGAACCAGGGTGTGCTGAAGGGAACAGCCTGTGAAGAAGGCTGACAATGGAGGGGAATGGAATATGTGTCTGAAGGTGGCATCCCACTGGAGGTGGCAGAAATGGTGGCTGATGATCTTCTGGATGTGGATACTGGTTGGATGGTAGGTGAGGACAAGGAGGACCCTATAGATGTTGCAAGACGGAAGAGAGGGGTTGAAGGCTGAAGTGCAGGAGAGGGTCAGACTGGCCTCACGGTGCTGTGAACTACGGTGCTGGGGAATCCTCGGTTGAGGAAGAAGGTGGACATTTTGGAGGGCCCCTTATCGAAGTTGGCATAATCAGAACAGATGCAATGGAAATGAAGGAACTGGGAGATTGGAATAGAGTCTTCACAGGAAGCAGGGTGTGAGGACGTATAGTCCAGGTAGTTGTGGGAGTCGGTGGGTTTACAGTTGATATTGGTGGCCAGCTTATCCCCAGAAATAGAAACAGAGGTGTTGAGGAAGGGAAGGGAGGAGTCGGAGATGGACCAAGTGTAGGTGAGAGCGGGGTGGAAATTGGAAGTGAAATTGATAAACTTTTTCCAATTCTAGACTAGACAAGACAAGGATGCAGCACTGATGATATCATTGATATATCAGAGAATGGGTTGTGGGTGGAGGCGGAATGGGACTGGAAAAAGGAATTTCCCACATACCTCACGAAGAGACAGGCATAACTAGGGCCTATTGGGTATCCATAGCCATCCCTTTGACCTGAAGAAAGTGAGAAGAGTCATAAGAGAAGTTGTTGAGGAGAAAGACAAGCTTGACCAGGTGAAAAAGGGTGGCGGTGGGTGGGACCAGTTCGGGTCTTTGCTCCAGGAAGAAGCGGAGAGCCCTGAGACCATCCTGATGGGGGATAGACATGTAAAGGCATTGCCCATTCATGGTAAAGAGGAGGTAGCTGGAGCCTGTAAACTGGAAATTCTGAAACTGATATAAAGCGTCAGAGAAATTGCAGATGTGAGTGGGAAAGGACTGGACAAGGGGAGACAAAACAGAGCTGAGGTAGGAAGAGATGAGTTCTGTGGGGCAGGCACATGCAGAAACAATGGGTCTGCTCGGACAGTCATGTTTGCGTTTTGGGAAGGAGGTACAAGTGAACTGTTTGGGGTTTGGGAACTGTGAGCTTGCAGACAGTTGAGGGGAGATCACTAGATGAAATAAGGTTAGTGACCGTTGTGGATGCGTTAGTCTGATTGATGTATGGGGTTGTGGCCCAGGGGGAGATAGCAGGTGGTATCTGAGAGATGGCACTCAGCCTCTGTAATCGAAACATCAGTCCACCAGACAACACCACCCTTTTCAGCAGGCTTAATTACAAAGTCACGGTTGGATCTGAGAGCACGGAGTGCAGTCAGTTTGGAGGGAGACAAGTTCTTATGGTGGTGGTGAGGGATGGGGCAGCAGAGAAATTGAGGCAACCAATATTACATTGACAGTTCTTGATGAACAGATCGAGTGCAGGTGGAAGGCCAGAGGGAGGGGTCCAGGTGGAGGAAGAGTCTTGGAGCTGGGCGAAGGGGATCTGTGGGATGGGGAGAGGAATCTTATCCAAAGAAATGGACATCGAGGCGGAGGCAATGGAAGCAGAGTCCAAAATCATGTTGTGCCCTAAATTCATTAATGTGGGGGTGCAGAGGGATTAAACCAAGGCCTTTGCTAAGGACAGAACATTCAGCATCAGAGAGCAGAAGCTCAGATCGGATAGTAAATACACAACAGGAGGTGGGGTTGGGAGAGGGGATTAAGTCAGAAGGAAGGTAGGTGGAGGATAGTTCAGAGAGCCATGGGTATCTCTGAGTTGTTACATCTTGTGTTCCTTGATGCCTGAAAGAAAAAGAAAATATTTCTTAACATGTCGAGTGAGCTGGATGATGAAGTGGAATTGGGGGACATTGCAGCTCTGAGCCAGTGTGAGGTGGTGCTGATGGAGAGAGATTGAGACTGTATGTGACAGCATGGCGCTGATTGTGGATCTCAGGATGTGGCAAAAACAGCTGAGTCCTTGAGTTTAGAAGAGTCAGAGATGATTAATTGAAACAAATAAGATACTGAGGGGACTTGACTGGGTGGATGTTGAGCTAGTGGTCACCCATTTAAGATAGAGATGCGACAAAAAAAATTTCTCTGAGAGGATCGTGAGCCTTTGGAATTCCCTTCCTAAAAAGGCAGTGAATGCAGAATCTTTAGATATTTCTAAGGAAGAAGTAAATAGATTCTACCCAGGGTGTGAAAGATTATTGAGGATATGCAGGAATGTGGAGTTGAGGTTGAATTCTGATCACCCCTGATCTAATTGAATGACAAAACAAGCTTGAAGGACCGAGTGGCCTATTCATCCCTTGTCTGTCTGTATGTTCCCTGAATTTTGAGCATCTGTGAGGTTATTTTTGGTGTAAATGGTTGAATCTTCCCTTCTGATATTTGCAATTAATTAATGCCGTAGTTTTTGTATACTTTAGTATTGCTAATGATTTAAACCCCATTGTATAATAACCATTTTATGCTTGTTGTTAAAAGTATATTGGCAGTCTCTTGTAAATTTGTTCAGTGATTGACCGCTACAGTGAATAAAAGGCACATTTAATATGAAAATATAAAACAAAGAAATGTGGATGCTGAAGATGTGAAACAAAAACAGAAATTGTTGGAGAAACTCAGCAGGTGTGAAGAGAAAACAGTTAACATTTCAAGTCTAATGACTCTTTTTCAGAACACTATAATAAGCCAAGCCTCACTCTGAAATGTGACATGTCCAGTATGATGATCATGAAATATAATACTCTACACTGTCTGATCAAACACTCAATGCCAGATATTGCACCGTTTACATAAAGGCCCCATTTATATGGGGAAATTTTGTGACTTGCTGATGCATCGACAGAGCGGTATTGGTGAAGAGAGGCTTATGATGATGGCAGCTTGATGACAATTTGTAATGCAGGTTTCTGACACCAGTGGGTGGTATAAGCTCAGCACCAGGAGCACAAGCTCTCGGTGCAGTCAATACAAGACAGAGTGGAGGCTAATGCCTAGCTACAATGATATAAACAAAGTCTAGTTTTTAATGTTACATAATACATGATGATGAAATATTAATAGGTACTGACTCAGGTCTAATGTTTGTTCATTAGACTGAGTCAGAATGATCTGGCTGTTGCCTCCAGCAGCCAATTTAAGATGGCATTTCAATATTGCACTGAAGATACACACTGAGTTCCACATCATCAGACATGCAACCTTTCAGGTTAGTTCTTAACCTCCCCAACAAGGACCTTTCTGTTTTTTCTTTCCGATGAGAGATGCATTAGCACATCTTAAAGAAGGACAGGGCAACAGTGTCTTGGTTTCGATCCCTCTCAAACACAAAACCACTGGGAATGGTTTAGCTCATTAACTACCTCACTGTCCTATGCGGGATCTTGCTGTGCAGAGTTTGGCTGCCAGCCTTCTCACTTTCCAGCAGTGACTGCATTCTAAAAATTAATTGGCTGTGGAGTGTCTTGCAATGTTTTAAGGACACTGCGGCTATTAAAATACATTTTCTTTGATATAGAACAGATAAATCCCATGATATTGCATGTGATTAAAGAATAATTTCCAAGAGGAGTGAGATTAGAGGAAAGGAATATATGGACTACGGAACATGGACATTATTCAATCCTTAGTTTAAAGAGAAATATTACTCTGAATGTTTATATGTCTATTTTGTAAATTCCGACATTCACATTTACAATAAAAGCTACCTGCGGAAACATGTCAAATTGTCACTACGTCCATCTGCCACTGGTGGTACTATAGTGTCTCTGCTGGACAGAGACTTCAATGGCAATAGATTTTTAATATGTTAATAGTCTATTTCTTGCAGCATAGCATATGATCAGAGATTAGAGCTACATTCTTACCTGTCTCCATTTTGCTGTTTGTTTCTCTGACTCTTTTCTCTCTGTCTCTGTCTCTGTCTCTACTTATTTTTCTTATTTTCTGGTTAGAAGGAGATAGGAAATATAGAGAGGGGTGTCACAGGATAATAACTGCATTTGGGGTGAAAGACACAGTGACAATATGGCCACCAGAGCCTCCTATGCTATTCCAGTCTTGAATCTCATTATCTTCTCAACTTTCATAATTGTCGTGTCTCCTACTGCAATCACAGCAGTGACAACATTCAAAACATACTTTCTGGGCTCTAAAACATATTGGGATGAACTGAGACTGTGAAAGATACTGTGGACATGTTGTGAAAGATCACAGTTGGGACTATCAACTGAAATAGAAGTTGGACTGCTACAGCTACAATGCTGGGAGGGTTTAGAAACTTATGAAAGTCAAGTGCTGAATTTATTTGAGTTACACAATACAGTGACATCCTTTGATGCAAATTAATGGGTTCACCGGGGTTTTACACATTTATATGTTTTGCGTGTGGATCAATGTCTATCAGTGCACTCCTCCCACTTAACTTACGACTATGAATTCTCTATCATTGCCTGTTGAAGTCTTGCTGATTGCAGGCACAATGTTCAGATGATCTGTTGTCACTCAGTTCACGACTCCATTTGCGAATCGGTGTGTAACCCATGGAATTGGCAAGCGTAGGTCTGGAAGACCCTGGCCTCAATCTCGAGCTTCTCACATATAAATCACAGGAGCAACTCATCGAGACAGCTAGGGAAACCGCCATCTTTAAGTTCTTCTCTAGGTCACAGCATCCTGGCTGAAAACTATCATGCTCCTTCTCCATTATCACTAAGTAACAGTTCTGGAACTGCAAATAGCACTGTGTGCACATGTACACCATTGAGACTGTTGTAGTTCAAGAATAGAGCTCACCACCATCTTCTCAAAGACAAAAAGAGACAAGCAATAAATGCTCTGAGACAACAAGGTGCAGGGCTGGATGAACACAGCAGGTCAAGCAGCATCATAGGAGCAGAGAGGCTGACGTTTCGGGCCT
>NC_063340.1:89237410-89239036 GCF_021869965.1 Rhincodon typus
AGGGTCTAGGCCCGAAACGTCAGCCTTCCTGCTCCTATGATGCTGCTTGGCCTGCTGTGTTCATCCAGCTCTACACCTTGTTATCTCTAAAAGTAGAATATGTGGTTGTTTATCACCTAACTCTTTTTTGGATCTTGTTGTGTGCTGATTAGCTGCCCTATTTTCTTATGCTCCAACAGGGACCACACTTCAAACAGCTGTATTTGTATCTGGGATGTGCTGAATGTGAATGGTCCTGTACAAATCCAAATTTTTATTTAATTCGTTTTTTGAACAGCTACACTGGACTTCTGATCAGTCCCCCAGATCTCTCAACCATTGGCATCAAAAACAAACAAAAAAATTACTGAAAAGGCATGAACATGTATGGTCTTTTATTAAAGAAATTTTGACAGGTTACAGAATGAGTCAGCTAAACCATGTGACTAAGGCACTTCAGAAATGTGCTCAGTGATGAAAAACAATAGTTAGCTAATAACAATGTCACATTAAATACTCATAAACGAGATTATTGTACAATGTAGGAGCTTTTAAAAACACAGAAACACACAAGTAACCTGGGTTCGCTGTAGAAACATTACAGGAACAAAACACGGCATTTAAAACAAAAGCGAGACTTGGGGATGTGTTTTGAAAATGTACATAATATATATATTGCAACACTTTACAAAATAAAACAGACAGTTTGTAGAATCAATTGCTGATTCTAGACAGCGTACATTCTTTTTTTCCAGTTATTTACAACCAATAGAATTTATAAAGCAAATTTACATTCAGGTGTTGTACAACCATAGTGATCCCTCCGTCTATAAGACGAAGGGCAGCACAAATTTAAGAGAACAGTAAAGTTTCTTTAGCAGCTGCCAGTTTTGTCTGTTGCGCAGGACAGTTTGGGAAAAAAAACAACTGTCTGGTTTTCCTGGAGCATCTGTTTAGACATCGCCATACAGTCTTATTGGCGGAAACACTGCCTCAAATGAAATTTGAGAGTTTGGTTTGGGTGGTAAAGTCAGAGGAACATAGGGCTACATTCTCATTAGAGAGGGACGACTGGTGGTGGTTTTTCCCTGAGGGTCACCACGCCTCAGGCGAGGGGAGAAGTTAAGGAGAATCCTTCATGGTAACCTCAGCGGGTGTAGGAATTGAACCCACCCTGTTGGCTTCACAAACCAGCTGGCCAGCCAACTGCACTACCCGACCCAAGTACTCAGAACCAAAAAGGTAAGGTTGGAGTAGTTGCAAGTGAGAGAAATGTTGATCAGTAATCTTCAAACTAAAACTGGAGCAGGGGCAGCTGATTTCATTCTTGCAGAGTAGATTGCAAACTTCTGCAAGCAAAACATTAAAAATTAAACTGGAGGATTGTTTCCTCTTACATTTTATTTTGCTTTTCAAACTTCTTTATAAAAAAGGTAGAGATCCCAATCTCAGGGATGTGGCAGGAGGCTGCTGTCATTCCTCTATCCTGCTCCCCTACAGGAAAGGAGGATAATAATAAACATGAGAGAATGGGTCGCCTACTCCCCTGGCAGTATGAGGGGGAGTGGGTAGCTGAGGGCAGGGGAGAAACGAGTTACCGTTTCCACAGTTAGGATTTAATTGGGGGGGGGGGGGGGGGGGGGGGGG
>NC_063340.1:89239136-89252946 GCF_021869965.1 Rhincodon typus
GGGTGGAGGTGGACAAGTGTGGCAGATATTGGAGGCAAGTCCAAACAAGCAGCTCTTAATGTAGTACAACACAGGACAGTTCATCTGGCAGCATACTAGATGTACACAGCATCATGTATCAACATCTGGCAGCAAACTGGGTACAAACCTCATTGTGTACCAATATCGCCTCTTTTCCAGCTCCCAGTTTACATGAGGATATTAAATTCATAATCAGTTTACACTCTTTCAACGATGTCAAATCATTTACTCTTATTCCCCTCGCTGCTGATTCACAGAAAAGTCACATTTCAACAGTGGGTAGCCAAATGCCCAATGAGAAAATTGCCATCCCCTTTGTAACTCCAGTATCCCACTACAACTAATTAAAATATACATTGTCCTGAGCAGTCTCCACAATCAACCCAGTTAGCACAGCCCTTTCCCTTTATTCATATGTGTCCCTCCTGCCTGACCACAATCCCCCATGGTTACTCCCGTACGGAACAAAAAATTTTTTTTTGATAAGAGGACTGCTGAATATCCCAAGCCAATTGGGAAAAAAAAAAAAATCAGTCCTTCTCAGTTCCAATTCCTTCCACCAAGATTAGAAATAACAAACACGAGCTGAAACACAAAAGTACACAAGCTGATACCAAATTTCTCCCCACTCCTTCGTTTTGATAAAATCTGCAACACTAAATTGTTGAACTGAAGAGAAATTAAGTCAGTTGGATGGACAATGGAGAGAGGGTGCTTTGGCACAATGGCAAGGCGTGGGACATAGCCAGCTCCCCACTCTGTAGTAAGACACGGTGAGCTGTGATTATAGCTCATTAACTGTCTTCCCGATCAGCCTTTAAACATGGCGGCTCCCTAACTTTGTTTCCCAGATCATAGCCCTTTTGAGGCATGGGGCGATTTCCGGTTCAAAGGTCGCCATCATTTGCTACCCTGTAATCTGGGCCAGAGGGTGCAGACACCTGGGGAAGCGAGGGGAGAGGGGAAACGTGACCAGTTGGGCCATTGCAAAACAATGAGGAAATGTTTACATTTTTTTTTCAAAGTGCCTTTAAGATCGCAAAAGACTGTCAAATGCTCCTTAGGAGCAAGGGTGACTTGCCCAGATAGCCCCCAACCCGTTTCCACTTTGCCAATTGAACAAGACTTTCAGAGGCAGAGGGAGCTGTGGTGAAAGTTGGGTTGAGGGCAAAATGAGTGGGGAAAAATAAACCTATGGCCAGTGGCTCTAATCCACTTGAACCCAGGCCAATCTCCTCCATCATTCAACTTAAATATGTAGACAGATCCTAGGTGCTTTTTACTACCATCCCAGCTCCAGCTGTCCTCCTTTCCCCAATGGGAAAGATTTGCCATCACTGACCTGCCTCTCAACATCTCCACTCTTGTCTCCACCAGGCCTCCCTCTCGCTCAGCTCCACTGAGCAGTTAATTCACACCCGTCTCAAAAAGGTCCCACTTGACACAGTGAAATAGAGATTTTCTTCTATTACAGACATTGGCAACGAGAGCGGTCACCACACACACACCGCACCCCCCCGATAAATAAATATTACCGGCTTAGAAAATTAGCAAAGGGTTGGGGGTAAGAGTAGGAACCAGTAACACCACAGACACTCATGCTAGAGGCTTCTTAGACCAATGTGTATTTTTATGCAGAATATGAGCTGTGTATGGTTTGGAGCTATCATCAGAACAGCTTTCTGCGCAGTTTTGAACAGCTAATAGCAGTCATTTGCTGTAGTTACATGAAGGAATAGGTTCCCCTTTACAGAATCAGTTTGCCTCCTCCAAAACAAGAGGGAAGCAGAGAACGGTTTAACAATGGCAGGGAGACAATACCCTGACCATAATTCTGGACACGGGAGAACACAACAGCAAAGAACCACAGTGCTGATTGGTCACCTGCCTGACACATTGGCAGCAAGGAGTGAATGAAATTTGCTGGGAACCTTTTTTAAAAAAAAAGTTCCCCTTAACTCTGTCAGGGTTCCATTCCCCTACTGTCACCACCACCACCAACCACCACTAACCCCCACCCCCCCACACCAGTCAACATCTTTTTCCCCCTCCCGTCTCAACAAAAGAAGCCAGCCTGCCTCCACAGAGAAAGAAAGAATCTTTTAAAAAAATTACTTAGATATTAAAACTTCGTTTTTTTGTGTGTGTGTGTGTGTGTGTGAGATGGTTTTGTTGCTGTTGCATGGTCAGCCCTCTGTTGAACGTCTGCCTCTCGACAGGGAAGGTGCACAGAACACATACAGCGTAGCCTCACGCACCATCTTCAATCCTTGACAATTTCAGTGTCTCTCCCTGAGCCTCTGTTGCTTGCTTCATGGCCGATGAAACCTGTAAGTAGGAAAGAGGGTCCAGATTTCAATTGGTATCAATACCAGCAATATGCATTTACACCATGCATGCCATGAATGTTGCAAAACAAAAACAAACAAACAGTTTGCAAGAGTAAACAATTTGATACCTGGAGCCACATACGACAGATGTTCTAGAGAGAGGTAGTGGTGGTTTAGGGAAAGTTATCTCCCTTGTTTTTATTCTAGTTGGCTCCTGCTTGCTACAGCTCAGGAGTGAGCTGCTGTATGACCAGAGTAATTCAGTTAGCGCTCCCAAACAGCAGAGGGTTCAAAGCCTGACATTTGAGAGATGACAGGATCAGCCCAAGCTCGCTGTAGGATGCTCGAGTGCCGTGTAAGTGACTCATGTCCTCCAGACCTTGCAGAGAGGGGGAGGTGGTAATTGCTGCCCTGAGCAGTGAAAAGATTCAGCAGCTGCATTTCCCCTACCAGACCGCAGGAGGGAGTAGGGGGAACGTGGGAGGGATCCAATGTCATAATGCAGCATTTACAATAGCAATGCCAGGCATTCAGAGCAACAGCAGAATGTGAGACAAAAAGAGTCAGACAGAGGGTGAGGCGATAGCACAGGAGGAAGAGGGAAGGGGCAAGAAACAGACAGAAAACAGATGGAGCCCAAAGCCAGCTTACCTCGTTAAATGTCGGCTTTCTTCATGCACTTCCATTTCCCGGCTTTTGAATTCATTTAATTCTTTCCGTATTGCAGCCTTAGTAAGCAGAAGGAAGGGAAAAAAGAAAGAGATGATGTTCAATCGTGTAACAACAGGCTAGCAATTCAATAAAACAAAGAACTGTGGATGCTGAAGATCTGAAACAGAAATTGCTGGAGAAACTCAGTTCTGAAACAGAGTCACCGGATCGGAAATGTTCACTCTTTCTCTCTGTCTCTCTTCACAGATGCTGAGTTTCTCCAGCACTCTCGGTTTTTGTTTGAAGTTAGCGACTTAGCTGCCTCGGTTACTGGCAGCTCTTTGGCCCATGGGGAGTCTTTCAGTATTAACCTGCAGAGATTAGCATCACAAACCGTGCACCAACCACTTCCAGGGCTGTGGTTCATCTCTCGGCTGCTTCTGCAATAGGCAGGCCTCAGGAGGGAAATATCAACTTTGATGGTTTGTTTTCTGCTACAGGACCCTCACTGCCGCTGCCAGATTTGGGAGTTTGCTGTGCAGTCTGGGGAAATCAATAATCCGGCAAAGATTAATCCCTGTGCCCTAAAAGACGGCCAGGAATTAACCCAACAGCTCTCTCTGCCTGACCCCAGACAGGTTTCACATCCAATGGAGGAT
The DNA here is from genome assembly GCF_021869965.1 of Rhincodon typus. Taxonomy (NCBI): domain Eukaryota; kingdom Metazoa; phylum Chordata; class Chondrichthyes; order Orectolobiformes; family Rhincodontidae; genus Rhincodon; species Rhincodon typus. Next base: position 89,242,798 of record NC_063340.1, read on the forward strand.
ATTGCCATAATATGGGGGAATGCAGCAGTCAACCTATGCACAGCAAGATCCCACAAGCAGCACCGGAGATACCAGCCAGATTGTGAGATTTTTAAGTTGAAGGATATACATCAGCCAGAACATTGGGAGAAGCATAATCCTTTTCCAAAACAAAGTGCTTTTCCATCTCTTATGTCCACCCAAGAAGAGCCTCAGTCTCATCTGGAAGATGGCAGTGCTCTCTCCTCAGTACAATGCTGGAATGCCAGCCTGGATTAGTTACACCAATGTCTGGAGCTGGACTTGGAGGGATAAGTGCTGCCCACTGAGCCGAGAGGAACAGAGAGCAGCTCACAGTCTGCAGCAACCTCCTAAACACATCTGGGAAGGTCAAATCAACGACGACACTGCAGTGCTAGTGTCTTTATCCTCACTGGTCCAGAATGGCTCCCAGTTAGCAAATGCTCAATTTTAAATTTTTCATCTGTGTTCAAACCCCTCCCTCCATGGCCTTCCCCCTCCTGATTTCTGAAGCCTCCCACTAGTCTCTGGGATGTCCAAGCTCCACCAATTCTGACAGCTGGACTGTGTTAACTAGGAAAGTGCTGGAGGTTCTCACCTTATCAGCAGGTGTCAGCCGGGTCCAGGGTTTGTCAGCTCGTCGGTCATAGTCCTGAGCTTCTGTCACTTCTACATACTCGTTAAAACGCAGAATGCGCCGGGCTTGTAACTCTGCCACTGTCGGCCTGAGGCTAAGCTGTGAGGAAAACAGACCAGTCATTAGCCACATTAAGATCTAGAAATCTTTCACAATCAAACATTACATTGGCAAGAAACTGACATGGACTTAAAACGTACATCAGGAACTATGTCAAATGACACCCTCTGTTACGAGGATGATGGGCTAAAAGATCTCTTACTGCACTGGATAATTCTCCAAATCATTGGACTCAATGTATTTCTGGATGCAGTGTCACGGTAACAGAGTGGAGCTGTATACAAGAGTTTTATTCCTTGTTCAATGAATAGACCTTGCAGGGAATTGTATCAGGGTAACAGTCACTAGGGGTATAAAAAAATTCAGCATTTAAAAAATAAAAAAAATCACAAAAATCAGCACCTCCACATGGTTTAACATATGGAATTGAAACAGGAGTTGTGGCAGAGGAGAAATGGGGTGTAAAAGTCGGCATGGGTGGGACTTATTGCCAATTTCCTGTGTCTGACTTGTGCAACAGGAGAACTGTGTCCTCAGTGTGAATTCTGGAGGCAAAGTTTCAGCAAAGACCCATATAAAGATACAACTGTCCATGTTGAGATTCACTGATATCATTTCTGTCACTATGGGTAAATAGATTGTGGTCCCTTGTACTTCTGCACAGTTGATATTTGGCTTTCAAAATATGAGGAACTGATTCCTTAATTAAGATAGAAAACAAGTTAACTTAGCCTTCTGCTATTTGTCCTGATGCATTGGAGATACTCCTTTCTGATGAGTCATATTTTTCTCCACACACAAACCTCACCTCAAAGCCACCAAGACTACTTAAGAATCGGGCTCCAGTCTCAGCAGCCCAGGACTGTCTGCAACCCTGCAGCTTCTTGCGTGGAGACAGGGAATGTTCTAACACTGAGCTGGTAGCATTCTTAATGAAACTGTACAAATTTCCAGGCACTGTTCATGTGTGTTTTAATCCTACAGAAGAGTAATTTATTGAAACATCTACTGATCTGTTCTTTTAAAATGAAACTGCCTACCCAAAGTGCCTGGTTCAATCCTGTAGCTCAGAGACAGAACAAGTATTTTACAGGTAAATTGTTGCAGGTAATGACAAGTGGGGTTTACCTTGCGAGTCAGCCTCCTCCTGATCTCCAGTCTCTCCTCATGTTCCTCCTCTTCATTTCGATCTGTTTATTCAAAAGGAAAGGAGAGGGTTAGAATTAAATGAAAGGCTGCTGCAAAAGCCATAGCAATTATTCAGCACAGGTTTGATGTATGGGGAATTCTCCACTGCTCCAACTCTCACTCCTACAGCTGTGATGTGTGTAAAGACACCCCTTGGAGCAACGTCACTGTGCGTTGCGGCGTCTGTACCGTCCTGTTTATGGTCCCACGTGGTGGCAGACACGTGCATAGTGTTGTGTATGTTGTTTTAGGGGAGGGGAGAGGGAAGCTGCTTGGCACACAGTCACTGCATTGGTTGTCCATCCAAGGACCTCCATTTCCCACTCCTGACAGGAAACAGGAAACACAGAGACAATGATACAAGGCTCAGTGTGGTAAATTGTGGAAATGGAAGTGGAAACTGAGAAGGAACACAATGTCCCTCCCACATACGCACACACACGTTGTGCCTTTGACTCTGCTAAAGGCCGAGTGACCACAAGCAGCAAATCCCACTGACTTGCATTGATATTTCCCTTCAGATCCAGGACAACAACAACTTGCATTCATATAGCACCTGCAACATAGTTAAATGCTCCAGACTGCTGGCAAACTGAAATCGACATGGGAGCACGTGAGTACATGTTAGGACAGATGAAAACAACAAAGAGATGGGTTTTCATGAGGGAAGAGAGGGGCAGAGTGGTTCTGGGGAGGGAAGTCCCATGTTAGGGCCTTGCCAGCTGTGGGTGTCTGTATTGAGAGGTGAGGATAGGGGATTAAAATAATCCAGGAGCACATGGACTCAGACACCTGCATGTGTGCATGGAAGCCTGTTCAGTAGCGATTCTCTAAAGGGAATTTGAAAACCCTTAAGGAGGAATGATTGCAGGCCATCAAGGAAGGGACACTAACCACTGAGGTCAGCATTTGATCCTCATTTTTCTGTTTATTACTCACTCACTCAGTCTATTTATTTCTGAGAGTGGTAGAAGTTAAAACGTAACAGGATATTAACTGAAGGACAAGGACAATATTCCTGAATTCTTGCCCTCATCTGTCCCACTTTAAAGGGAGAGTAACAAAGCTTTATACAGCATATCATACAAAGGATTAATTGCAGTGAGGTGATGATAAATGTCTGTTACAGCACAGGGGTCAGTCAGTCCATTGTGCGTGTACAGTTGCTCCTAAACAGTTATTCAAGTCATCTCAATCTTCCTGCTCGTTCCTCCAAGCCCTTCAATTTATTCAAACCCCTTTTGGATCCAACTATTGAGATGCCTTGCACCTGACCCACAGCCAGCTCATTCCAGATTATAATAACTGACTGTGTAAAGAATAAAAACTCATCTCTCCTCTGGTTCATTACCAATTATCTTAAATCTAAGTTGTCTGTTCCCTGCCAATGTAATGTTTTCTCCTTGAAATCCTTCAGAATTTAAACCTCCCACTAAGCTTTTCTGTTTCAGGGGAAATAATCACTCCCAGAACCAAAGCCCTTTGCAGGTCCCTTGTGATCATCTCAGAATCTGTGCCAAAGCAATGGGCATTGCTACCCTGCAGTATATCAGAGGCATCAGAACTGATGTGACATGTTGTGACTTCTGTCGTCTTAACTGGTGCTCATTTTAAAATCAAAAATCAGTCAAACCACAAGGAAATAGCAGTCGGGTTGGAAGGAGGAGGGGGTGTATTCAGAGATGCTGTCCTGTACCCCTCCCTGACCCACACGAGTGGCTTGGCGGATTGGAATGGGGTACAAAGTGAAGCCGGAAGTGAAATGCTCTCAGCGCTGAAACAGTTACATTTATGCATCAGCTGTTGCCTGGCGTCAGAGGGAAGCCTTGATGACGTGTGGGAGGTGGACTTTCCTCTCCTGGTTGATCCCATACACCCGGGGAGGGGGAAGAGGAGGAGCAGGGAATGCGGGGGTGGATTCCCCCCCCCAACCCCCACACCTCATCCTCCTCCACACACACGTGTGAGGCTCTGCGGCAGACAGGGGCATCTTGCTAATAGTCAACAGATTGCAAAAAGGCTTTTTTAAACATCATCTGTCAGAATCCCACATCGCATTCACCCCAATCACTTTCTGCTGGTCAAATCCTTCTCCTACTTCATTCTTTCCATCATTCTCTCCCTGTGAAGCTCTAGGCTTTTTTTTCCATTTTGCAACGAGCTTTAAATTTAAAGTTTAAATCCACAGGCTTCCAGAATGATATATATTCTCTCAACATACTGGAGCTCCAAATCCCATGTGGCATCTATTCAAATGCAGATCCAGACAATCTGTCCTGGTGCAGAAATTCCGCTGCAGCTCTTGGGGTGAGGTTGTGAGGGTGATAGCTGATGTTTGCACATCCCCGAGACAGCTCCCAGCCCCAGCACTCCAACCCATTCAACTCACAAAGTCTACAGAAGCAGGAGAGCAGACTGAATCTTACTTACATCTTAAGATGTTCCTCTGTTCCAGTTCTTCCAGTGAAGGTCTTTGGCTCAGCCTCCTGCCGAACACAATGACAATGGAATAGTGCACCATTTTACAATCTACAAGAAATAATTCCTTCTCTTGTCCTCTGGAGCAAAATACAAAGAGCTGCTAGCTGAGCAGAGAGCTGCTGATATCTCCCGACCTCCAATTGCTTGCAGTAGTCAGAGCTGTACCACTGTCAGCTTGCAGTGATTCAATGCCAGAGCCTCCACTGGCTTTATATAGGCTGGAGCTAACTGTTCCGGAAGAGAGGGGCGGGGAAAAAGGGAAAAGAAAGAGAGAGAGAGAGAGAGAGGATCGGAAGAAACACAAACCTTGGTCACATTATACATCCACGTGCACCTCTCATTCTCCCTTTCTCTGTTCCTCTTTCTCCAGGGACTGTCAATCATTCAAAAACAATAATAATAGTGGGATTTGTTATCCAGTTAACAGTCAGAGGGAGGCAATAATCACCGCCCTCCCCCACTCCAGAAATGTTTTATTCAATCTACTGAGAAGCAGCTTTCCCTGTTTCCAGAGATCAGGACAAGGCCTGTCCACGTCCCTCAGCAAACAGACCAGGCAATAGCTCATCCCGCAGCCCAATCTGGGTGAATAAAGTATGGGTGGCCCTCCATGGGGGGCGTTAAACGGATATTTCTAAAATGTCAACACACCCGCTACTGACAGCCCTTTCTCACTTCATCAGCAGTTACCTCCCACCTCACCTCACCCCACAGACACACACACACAGAAGACAGACAGACACAGAGACAATAGATGGAAGATGCAACCTCTATCTAGTATAGTGCCACAGGGTCATCAATGCTGAGGCCACAATCATTTACAATTTGTATTAATGACTTGGATGAGGACAATGAATGTCCTATCACCAAGTCAGCTGATGACACAGAAACAGCTGGGAAGACAAACAGTATGGATGACACAAGGAGTCTACAACGGAATACAGACAGGTTAAGTGTGTGGGCAATGATTGTCAGATGGAATATCACATGGGTTATGCACTTTGGCAGTAAGCATAGAGCTGCTGAATATTATTTAAATGGGGAAAGATTGTAGAAACCTACAGACTACATGGATTTAGGGGTTCTAGTGCATGAATCGTAAAAAGCTAGCATCCAATTTCAGCGGGTCATAGGGAAGGCAAATGGAATGTTAGCCTTTAGTTCAAAGAGAACAGAGTATAAAAGTATCAAGGTATGTACAAAGCACTAGTCAGACCACACCTGGAATATTGTGAACAGTTTTGGTCCTCATATGTAAGGACAGATATAATCGGGAGTGCCAGAGGCTGACGGGTGACTTCACAGATGTTTATAAAATCATGAGGGGCGTGGATAGGGTGAACAGCCAAGATCTTTTCCCCAGGATGGGGAGTCTAAAACTAGAGGGCATAGGTTTAAGGTGAGAGGGGAAAGATATAAAGGGGACCTAAAGGGCAAATTTTTCACGTAGAGAGTGGTGCATGTATGGAATGAGCTGCCATAGGAAGTGGTGTAGGCTGGTACAATTACAACATTTAAAAGGCATCTGGATGGGTATATAAATAGGAAGGGTTTCGGGGGATATGGGCCAAATGCTGGCAAATGGGACTAGATTTATATAGGAAATCTCGTTGGCATAGATGAATTGGACTGAAGGTCTGTTTCCATGCTGTCCAGCTCTATGACTCTATAATGGCATTAGAAGCAGGCCAGAGAAGAGACAGAGAAGATTCACTGGGTAAACTAGGTGTATGGGTGGGATTTTCTTATGAGGAGGGGTTGAGTAGATTGGGCTGCACTCATTGGAGTTTAGAGGAATGAGCACTGACCTTATTGAAATATGCAAAAGTCTTTGGGATTTTGATAGGGTAGGTGCGAAGAGGCTGTTTCCTCTCGTGGGAGAGTCTAGGATCAGAGGGCTGAATCTCGGAGTGATAACATTTAAGACAAAGATAAGAAGGATTTTTTTTCTCTCAGAGGGTTGTGAATCTGTGAAAATCTTTAGCGCAGAGGTAAGATTGAGGCTGGGTCATTATGTCCGTTAAAAGCTGAGATAGATTTCTAATCATTATGGGGTTACAGGATATATATGGTTATAGGGAAAGGCGATGGCCTAGTGGTATTATTGCTGGACTGTTAATCCAGAGACCCAGATAATGTTCTGGAGACCTAGGTTCAAACCCACCATGGCAGATGGTGAATTTGAATTCAATAGAAAATATCCATCATTAGGTGTATAATGATGACCGTGAATCCATTGTTGATTGTTGGAAAAACCCATTTGGTTCACTAATGTCCCTTTAGGGAAGGAAACAGCCATTCTTACCATGCTCTGGTCTGTATGTGACTCCTGACCCACAGCAATGTGATTGACTCTCTGGGCAGTTAGGGACGGGCAATAAATGCTGGCCCAGCCAGTGATGCCCTCATCCCGTGAATGAAAGAACAAAAAAGAACAGGGCAGGAAAGTGGAGTTGAGGATTATCAGATCAGCCATGATCTCATTGGATGGCAGAGCAGACTTGATGGGTTGAATGGCCTGTCTGTGCTCCTATGTTTTATGGTCTTATGCTGCAAATGACAATGTTCTCCCCGGATAAGGGTTTTCAGAAGATAAAGGAAGATTTCCCACATTCAAAGACACATTGAGCATGTTCTTGCCTGTGATCTACACCTGGAACAGCTTCTTACCAGAGGCTGTAAACTTCAGTGGCAGTCACTCTAGACCAAGCACAGCTGACCCAGTTTCTCTCCAGCTCTTATCACCTGTCAGGGGTTTATTGGAAGGACTTATACACTGAAAATTGGGTTCTCTCACCACCTGATGAACTCACATTCCTAGGTCATCATGAACCCAAAGTGACAAGCTGTGATGGAGGAACTGTACCACATAATGGGATCAGACAAATGCAAAGAAAAATACAAAATACCAGTGGACACTGGAGCTTGGATGAAAGATCCTCGAGCTGCTGAGCATTTCTGACAGTTTCTCTTCTAATTTCACAGCAGCTGGAGTGCTTGTTGCTTTAACCTGTCCTGTCCTACCCAGGCAGCCGGTATGTTCCAGAAAACATAAAGCACACACAAGCCAAGACAACTGACTTTGTCCAAAAATATCAGGTTAAATCTCAGGACATGGTATTGTTGATGAGGCTAGTCTCCTGTTACCCTGAGGTGGTGGAGAACCCTCTTAAATCATTGACATTAGAAACTGAATTGGCAATTCTTTGGGGGGGGGATCTTATGGAAGTGTATAAGATCATGAGGGGCACGGATAGCGTGAATGCACTCAGTCTTTTTCCCAGGGTTGGGGAATCGAGGAATAGAGAGCATCAGTTTAAGGTAAGAGGGGAAACAATACATGGGAACCTGGGGGCTAAAATTTTTACATGGGGGGTGGGTATGCATATGGAATGAGCTGCCAGCAGAAGTGTTTAAGGCAGGTACATTAACAACATTTTTAAGGCATTTGGACCAATACATGGATAGAAAAGGTTTAGAAGGATATGGGCCAAGTGCAGGGAAATGGGGTTATCGTGGATGGACATTTTGGTCGGCATGGACTAGTTTGGGCAGAAGGGTCTGTCTCCATGCTGTAGGACTCTATGACTCTTCTGAGGCAGAATCAAACATATTGACAAGAGACTGGAATCACATAGGGCCCAGATAGGTCAGGATGGCAGGTTTCCTTCTTGTTTTGTTGATAACATCAGTCCACAGCTTCTTGGTCTCCAACTATATGTTTTTGAACAGAATTCAGGTTCTCAATCCACCCAGAGTAGGATCTGAACTCATGTTCACTGCATATCCCCACTATAGAAACAATGTTGTTAAACTTGAATGATTTACAGAGAAGATTTACAAGGATGTTGCCAGGTTTGGAGGGTTTGAGCTATAGGGAGAGGCTGAATAGACTGGGGCTATTTTCCCTGGAGAGTCAGAGGCTGAAGGGTGACCTTATAGAGGTTTATAAAATCAGGAGGGGCATGGGTAGGGTGAATAGTCAAGGTCTTTTCCCAAGGTTAGGGGGAGTCCAAAACTAAAGGACATAAATTTAAGGTGAGAAGTGAAAGATATAAAAGGAATCTAAGAGGCAATACTTTCATGCAGAGGGTGGTGCGTGTGTGAAATGAGCTGCCAGAGGAAGTGGCAGAGGCTGGTACAATTACAACATTTGAAAGGCTTCTAGATGGGTATATGAATAGGAAGGGTTTAGAGGGATATGGGCCAAATGGGACTAGATTAATTTAGGATATCTGGTCAGTATGGACGAGTAAAACCGAAAGGTCTGTTTCTGTGCTGAAAATCTCTGTCTCTATTACTATCCTAGACCCATTAGTGGAAACTAGATCATGACAATAACCACACCATTATTGGGACCTAATAAAATGTGTAATACCCAAGGGAATGGCAGGTTATTGGGAATGTGCTGAACTGTAAAGTTGAGATTAAAATCAGGTCAAACCACATCTCAATGAACGGCAGAGTCGGCTTGGAGGGCCGAGTGGCCTGCTCTCGTTCCTTGTTCATAGTTAGCAGAAACGACAAATAAACTAGTGGCCAATCAATGAGCACCCTTTAATTGTGATCCAGTTTCCTCAAACAGGTGTGAGCATGATCTGTTTCTCAACCTGTGCAAACTAAATGTGAACATTCTCAGCAGTGTAGAAATAGGTTTCATGACGAGTTTTCGCAAGTGTTTGTGGCATCCATAATACATCAACGTCAGGTTTACCCAAACACATGCAAAAAATGCCAAAAGTGGCAACATCACTGACAGTAAACCCTGCATCATGAAACTTATAGGATTCTGAAGTGACTTGACAGGGTAAATGCTGAGAGGAAGTTTCTGGGAGAGTCTAGGACCAGACAGCACTGTTTCAGAATAAAGCAGCATCAATTTAAGACTGAGATGAGGAGGAATTTCTTCTCTCAGAGGGTGGAAAGTCTTTGGAACTCACTGCCACAGAGAGCTGTGGGGGCACAGTCCTTATGTATATTTAAGGCTGAGATAGATAGATTCTTAATCAGTCGGGAATCAAGGGTTACAGGGCAAAGGGCAGGAAAGTGACGTGAGGAATGTTGGGTAAGCCGTGATCCTATTGAATGGTACAGCAGAGTCGATGGGCTGAATGGCCTACTCCTGCTCCTATTTGTTATGGTCTTACGGTGTCAGTGCCAGTGGAAGTCAGGGATTAGAAACATACACAGTAGGACAAGCAAAATAGAAGGGTGAGTAATAATTACTGATGAGATACTGAAAAAAAACACTGGATTGATATCGAATTGTCAGTTAAGATGAATACCAATTAGTTGTTAACTAAGGCATTCAAGAGGAATCTAGACATGAGGGAGAAAGGAATAGAAGGATATTTTGATAGAGTGGGATGAAGGGAAATAGGAGGATGTACTTATAGAGTGTAAACACTAGCATAGAGTCATTGGGCCACATGGCCTGTTGAAAAAGTATACAGAAATACTAGGGAAATAAAAATTACATTCCAGGTGCCATCATAAGAAGAAGAATATGTTATAGGAGGTGATTCTAATAGACCTCACCACTGGGCTTATTTTTCCTAAAAAATAATCATTATTTTGGTTTTGAAACACAGCTCAGAAGTCATTGCCTGGTTGTAGAAGTCAAGTGCGGACTAATGATCTGTTATCATTAGAGATAGTAGGAACTGCAGATGCTGGAAAATCTGAGATAACAAGTTGTAGAGCTGGGTGAACACAGCAGGCCAAGAAGCATCATAGGAGCAGGAAGACTGACGTTTCGGGCCTAGACCCTTCATCAGAAATGA
>NC_063340.1:89253346-89273943 GCF_021869965.1 Rhincodon typus
TCATTTCTGATGAAGGGTCTAGGCCCGAAACGTCAGTCTTCCTGCTCCTATGATGCTTCTTGGCCTGCTGTGTTCACCCAGCTCTACAACTTGTTATCTGTTATCATTAAGTGACTTATTTTTTGGCCTAGCAGATTTACCCAACTGCCCAATGCCTCCAAAAGCACGGAGGAAACAGGCTGAAAGCAACAGAGAACTCTGGCAGCTGCAGGTCTGTCCAGACTAAACTGGGTCCCAGATTGTGGAATCTTCACCCTCTACAATTGGCAATGCAGCCATCCATTAGTGCCAATCACCAACGGGGCACATTACTTAGTCACGGATCCATGTACAACTAACGTAACGACAGAGAAACAAGAGGAGAGGATCCATTCGGACAACCAATCTAGGACTATTGCCTCTGTTACTTGACCTAAGGGTTCATTCCAAGGTGTTGGTCCTCTCCGTTAGCAAAGAACATCAATCTAAGATTTGACTTTCATTGGGTTAGACTCCATGTACCTGCATTCTCCCAAACTCCCTCAGTGTCCAAGATCTCTTCATCTCTGTCTTGATTCAATGGACTCAATTATCAATTGATTCAATGACTGGACATCCATGGTCATCAGGGACACAGCATTCCAAAGGCCCACACCGTTTGATCGAACAAATTTCAGACTATCCCAGGCCTAAATGGCCAACTCCTTATCCCGAGATTACAGGTCCCCTGTTTTGGAACCTCCAGCTACATTGAACATGGCACAACAGCAGTGGCTTGCTACCAAAATCTCAAGGGCAATTATGGATGGAAAACAAACACTGACCTTGTGGTGACACTCACATTAATAATGTCTCTGTTGAGACAGAGGAGGCAAGCAGCAGTACCATTGCTCTCCTTCATGGGGTGGCAGACAAGAATCGAGGGTGTAGGGTGGCAATAGGGGAGGGGGGGTAAAGAGCTTGTCAGGCTGGTAAACTATAGGAAGGTCAGTCTCTAATATACTGTCCTGTTCATCCAAAGGGACAAATTACCCAGTCTCATCAGGGTATAGCCTAACTGCAGCAGCTTGTGTTTTGGGTGCTGGGGGCATGCACGTGCGCGATTAGTGCAAGATGCTCAATGGGGGTGTGTGGGGTGGGGAAGCAGCCCCAGTCAACAACCCCCAACGGAACCCTCAATCTGAGCCGCTCGTATTTTGTTTGAAGGCTCTCTCGGCCCATGCCCAGGAGATCTCCGGTCCATTGCCTCCTATTTGACAGCAAGCTCAGAGATAGCCAATGTTAAAATTCTGACCAAACAGCCCATAGGGGATGGGAGAAGGTTGCAATTCCATCTTTGTTGAGAAGCAGCAGAGTAATTTTCTAAAGCTTTATATACAACAAATGGGGGGGGGTAGCGTAGTAGGATTTTCATTGGTCTAGCAATCTAGAAACTATTCAATTCAATCTGGAATTAGAAGCAAAACTGTTTTCAATTGTCGTAAAAACCCATCTGGTTCACCAATGTCCTTTGGGGAAGGAAATCTGCTGTCCTTACTTAGGCTGGCCTACATGTGACTCCAGACCTACAGCAACATGGGTAACTCTTAATCACAGAATCCCTACAGTGCTCAAACAGGCCATTCAGCCCATTGAATCTGCACCAACCCTCTGAACAGCATCCCACTCCTCTGCCCTATCCCTGTAACTACCCTCTGAAGTGGCCTGTCAAGACTATAGGGCACTAGAGATGGATGAAAGTGCTGATTCCCAACCCATGTCAGAGAAATATGATACACCTTGAGGCACTTGACAAAACCCTCAACAAAATGAATTGGACCACCGAGCCACATCAAGTGGTGTTAGGGAAAGTGACGGAAGGCTTGAGCAAACATCAAGAGTTTTAAAGAATATTTTAAACAAACAGCGAGATTCTGAGAGGTTGAAGAAGGGCATTCCACAGTTGAAGACTCTGTCGCCAAAGATAGAGTGATTAAAGACAGAGTGATTAAAATCAGAGTTTCAGACCTTGGCAGCTACCCCATTACCAAATCTGTCAACTTTTCACTCACTCACTTCCTTTCTCTTTGCTCCCAATAAACAGTAGTTCCTGTACCTTCCTCAAGCTAGGTACAAACAGTTTCCAAAGTGAATATTGGTGAATCATTCCTCTCTGCAGTTACACAGCCTCTTACAAGTTGCACTCAAATGATGCAGTTAACACTGAAAAGGTCAGAATGTTACTGAAAGATAAAAACATGTGAACTGAGGAGCTAATGACTGTGAAATCAGACATGAAGCCATAGTGTGAAAATATAAACCTCTCCCTTGTTCTCATCTGAGGTACCAATTACAGGTTAGGGGAGACGCTGGGCCAAGGATTTGACAGGAATTGGGGAGGGAGTAGGGGAGGGGAAGGAGATAGGAGACGGCTGGAAGATAGAAGAGAGGGGAGGGGAGAAGGGATGGGAGAGCAGAGAGGAATAGAAGAGAGAGGGGAGGGGGAAAGATATGGAAGAGGAGAGAGGGATTGGGGAGGAGGCGAGAAGCAAGCAGGAGATAGGGAGGGGAGGGGATGAGATAGAGCGGAGAGAGGAGAGGAGGCAGAATAGGTTAAGAGAAAGGGAAAAGGAGGAGAGCAGAGGGCTTAAAGGAGAAGGGAGAAGCAGAAAGGTTATTCCTGTGGATATACCACCCAAGACAGACCAGCCCAGGGAGCATTCCCTTCACGGGGATAGACATAGGCTCCTCTGGAGGTGAGCAATACCCCAAGGCAGCACTGGTTTTCTGTGCTAAGTGAGCAGGATCTCAAAGGGTTAACAAAGAAATGTGTAAATTGACTGCTCCTACACTAAGGGACCATCTTGAAAGTTTCAGGGTAAGAATGGAACGTCTCAGTCAGCTTAGCCAAAATTGGCCAGGGAAGGTCAAGGAAGTTCTAGGAGCACCAGAAGCTGCCTTCCTACTGCAGATCATTGACTGTGTTTGAATCATCTGGATAGGGAGGGAGAGATAGAAGTAAGGAGAAAGGGATGGAGAAGGGGAAAGACAAGGAGGAATGTCAGAAGGATGGAGGGATGGTAAGCGGTGGGGTAGGAGGGAGCTGATGAGAGAAGGATAGAGTGAGCAATGTAGAGAGGGAGAGATGGAGAGAGGGAAGGAAGGAGGAAGGGAGAGAAGGCGGTGCGGGAAGAAGGGAAAGCGTAAAAGAGTGAGGGATGAAGGGAGGGAAGGAAGGAGAGGGAGCAGAAAGGAGAGAAGGTGGAAAGAAGGGAGGGATGTAGAGGGCAGGAAAGAGAGAGGGTGAAAAGGATGGAAGATGGAAAGGAAGAAAGGAGAGAGGGATGGAAAAAGGGAGGGAAGGAGAGAGGGTTGAAAGGAGGGGAGGTGGAACCGAGGGAAGAAGGGAGGGATGGAGAAAGGGCAGGAAGGAGAGACAGAGAATGCAAAATGATGAATTTTAAAAGTCCCTTTGTTGGCTTCCGATGAGCCTTGCCTAGACTAGGCTGACGCTGTGTGAACACGGCACGGAAGTGATGTCTCCTGATATATTTACTTTCTCCTGATAGTCAGTGTCCTTGTCTGCCCACCCTCACTCAGACATCAATGCAGTCACCATGTACCCTCTGCACTTTAATCCACACACACACACACACACACACAGTATCACTCGTTGAGATTCACGTAATCAGACTCCCACACACGCACATACAAACACTCACCCACTCCCCGGCATCACTCTGATTGCAGCTTTTACAGAATAAATAAAGTGACGGATTGGCTTGAAGGATAAAACTGCCTGAGTTCACTCTTTGTTCCATTTTTCTGTGTTTTCTTTTTCTCATTCTTTTTAATTAAATAAATACAGTTCAGATCATCTGAGTCATCTCAATCAAAGCAGTGTGATGAAACAGTCTGTGCAAATGAGTGACAGGAAGTCAGTTTCCAAAAGGATGTCAAGTGATGTTGAAGCACTCCCAGTCATCATGTGAAACTAAATCTGCTGTTCTTTCTCCTTTATGAATATTAACACAATACCCAGCCTTACGCTCACAAGATGTCACAGAGACTATTACACCTTGGAGGCTCAAAATCACTGTCATCACTTGACATTTTATGTAGGTTAACACCTTGTTAAATCACACAAAAGCCTGTCTGATTTTTTTTTCGAGTGGCTTTTTGACTTCTGAGTCAGAGGTTTGTAGATTCAAATCTCCACTCTGGAGAGCCAGGTGTACAAACTGAACTGAGCACCCCCAAGTCTGTAACAGCTGCTACCTTTCAGTCCAGAAGTTAACCTCAGTCCCAGTCTGCCCCAATACCACCGCTCCCCCACCCCCCACAACTCCATCCCTCAGCCCCCATTCTGTCTGGTGGATGTAAACCATACCTTAGAAATGATACAGCACAAAAGGGGGGCCATTTGGCCCATCTTGTCCATGCGACCCAAAGACACCCAGATTCCCTTTCTAATCCCATCTTCCTGCATACGGCCCATGGCTCTGTAGCTTACAGCACTTAGAGTGCAGATCCACAGTTAGCGTCTCTCCCTCCCCCATGTACTTAGGCAGTGAATTCCAGACACCCACACATCTGCGTAAGAAAGCTTTTCCTCATGTCCCCTCTAATCCTTCTGCCACATAGCTTGAATCTATGAACCCTAGTTTTTGAACTCTCTGCAGGTTCCTCCTGTCTACTCTATCCCTAACCCTCTCAATTTTGTGTACCTCAATCATGTCACCTCTCAGCCTTCTCGGTTCTAAGAAAAATCACTGCAATTTCCCCTTGTAGTTACAATTCATCAATTCCCATTCTAGTAAATCTTGTCTGCGCTCTCTCCACAGCAATCGCATTCTTCCTGTAATATGGTGACCAGAATTACACACAATACTCCAGCTTATGACCTCACCAGCGTCTTAAACACTTGCATCATTATTACTCTACTTTCGTGTTCTATACCTCTACCATTGAAGGACAGCGTTCCATATGCCTTCTTTACAACCTTATCTACCTGCACTGCTACCTTTAGGGACCTGTACACTTGCACACCAAGATCTCTCACTTTATCTATCCCTCTCAGAATATTCCCTTTTACTGTTTACTAAATGCACTATCTCACACTTCGCAGAGTTAAACAATCTGACTGTTCCAATAGGATTCCTGAAGCATGACAGTGAACCAGTTGGCGTTTTGCAAAACTTGTTTGACATTTATGGAATTGGATTCTGTAACTCACCAGGGGAGATTTAATTCAAGACGTTGGTGCCATGGTGGCAACGTCAATGAGCTAGCAAATCAAAGAGCCCTGACTCTGGGTTCAAATCCCACCATCACAGGTGGTGAACTTTAAATGTACTTCATTAAAACAAAATCTGCAATTGGAAGATAGCCTCAGGAACTGTGCCATCAATTCTCATAAAAACACAACCAGTTCAGTAATATGCCTTGGGGGAAGAAATCTGCTATCCTTTACCTGGCCTGGCCTACATACAACTCCATGGCAACATGAATGTTTGTTAAGTGACCTCTGTCATGGTCCAGCAAGCCTCTCAATCAACAGTGCATGTGGGAGGGAGGGAGGGAGGGAGGAAATGAAGGCAGGGGGGAAGGAGAGGGGGAGAGGGATGGAGGGAGGGGGTGGAGAGGGGGGGAAGGAGGGGGGGGGGGGGGGAGGGAGGGGGGGGGGGAGGAAAGAAAGGGGGGGGGGGGGGGGGGAAGGAGGGAGGGTGGAAAGGAGGGATTTTTCTCCAATGCCCACATTCCCAAGAAAGAATAAAAAAAGGGTCAATGTAAGATTGGAACTCCTCATGAAGTTCTGGGTCACTAGCCCAGTATTCTCTTTAGAATTAGATTTATTCGTTATTAAACACAGCGTGTGATCAAACCATGGGGAGCAGCTGCTTCTTGTCTACCTGATGAGTTTGGTCCCAATTTGCTGCCGCAGTTCCATCCGTTCCTCATCTGATTTGCGGGGCAGGATGTTCTTCTCCTCCAGCTCCTGCTTGGTCGGTCGGTTGCGGAGTTTAATGGCGAGCGTGTCTCTCCGTCGTATCTTATTGGCGAGAGCACCTGGCGGGTGTCACAAACGCAGGGTTAGTCAGCAGCGCAGCCTGAGAGAGGGAGAACTGAGGGCAAACAACACTCAGAGTACATCAACCATGATGTATCACTCACATGAGGCGAGGGGTCTGACACGGTTTACGCAGGGAATGCAAACTCCGCATGGCAAGGGAGTCCAGGAACATACCCAGCCAGCCTGGCCATTCAGGGCCAAAGTTAGGAAGCTCTTCTGCACACAAAGGGGAATGGAAATCTTGAACTCTCTCTCCCCCAGGGATCAACTGAAGGTCACAAGGGCAAGATCAAAGGATATAATTACCTCTGACGGAGTGCAGCACAGATAGAGTCCATCATGATTAAATGGTGGACCAGATTGTAGAGGGAGTTAAATATCTTCCTCTTGTTCTTCTACCAATTATTTCACACAGCTCCGGCTACATTTCCACCTTAGTCAGAGAGATCGCAATAGTGTACGCTAACGTCTAAGATCAGGTTGGGGCACCTCATTGAGATAAAGAGCTGCGGATCATAGAATCCCTACAATGTGGAAGCAGGCCATTCAGCCCATCGAGTCCACACTGATCTTCCAAAAAAATCCCACCTAGACCTAGACCTACGCCCCCATTCCCTACCTCTGTAAACCTATATTTCCCATGGCTAACCACCTGGCCACTATGGGCAATTTAGCATGGCTAATCCACCCAGCTTGCACATCTTTAGACTGTGGGAGGAAACCGGAGCACCCGGAGGAAATCCACGCAGACACTGGGAGAATGTGAAAACTCCACACAGACAGTCACCCGATGGTGGAATGGAACCCAGGTCCGTGGTGCTGTAAGGCAGCAGTGCTAACCACTGTGCTACCCTTCACGACTTTCATGGAAGAAAAGCTACCATCCTTACATGGGCTGGACCTACAGCAATGTTGCTGATTCTTAACTGCCCCCTGGGCAAATAATGATGGACAATAAATGTTAGCCCAGTCAATGTCTCTCATACCTGGAGTAATGTGTACAGTATTGGTCACCTTATGTTAAGGAAGGATGTTAATGTTCGGACTGGAATGAGTGGGTTGTCCAAGGAAGAAAGGTTGGACAGGCCAGACGTACACCCACTGAGGTTTGGAAGACCAATAGGAAGCTTGATATATAAAATCCTGATGGGTCTTTACTGGACAGATCATTAGCAGTGATATCAGGAAACGTGTTTTCATCGTGAAGATCTACAGAATTATGAAACTCTTGATCCTTCTCCCCTCCGGCTCCCTAAAAAAAGGCCCTTGAGGCTGGGAGTCAATTGAAAACGTCGCCATTAGATAAAGGTAAATTCACCGTTGTCTTACCAGACCATAGGGCTGCTCGCTCACTAGAGAGTGAGACGACTGGTGGTCATTTAACCTGAGGGTCACCACGCCTCAGGCGAGGGGACGGGTTGAAGGAGCCCTTCATGGTAACCTCAACCAGTGCAGGAATTGAACCCATACTGTTGGTATCACTCTACGTTGCAATCCAGCTAGCTGAGCTAACCTACAACTCCTTCTCACCATTAAAGATCAACGGATATTTGTTGAGTGGATATTTTAATGGATTTGGAATAAAGGCAGGGAAATGCAGCCAGGAGGCAGATTGGCCATGATCTAACTGAAAGGTGGGACAGGCAGAAGGAGCTGGATGATGAATTCCTGTTCCTGTGGACGCTACACTGTACCAAATGTTATCGGGAGCCTAATGATCAAAGTTCTTACTGTTTAAACATTCCTCGTCTTCATCTGATTCATCAGATTCGGTCTTGTCTTGCAGCGAGCTGTCAGAATCAGAGTCACTCCCCAGAGATTCCCGATAGCGTACATTGGGAATGACAGTGACAAGGGAGGAACTGTCGAGCTGGACATGGGTCTTCTTGGTGAGAGGGCTCACAGCGGTCTCTGACTTCTCACTCCTGTCAACTTCATCACAGCTACTGCTGGAAAGACAGCATTGGGAGATGTGGTTAACATGAGACAAGGCACCAAATCCCAGCACGGACATGATATACCTGTGTGCACCAGTGCACATAACCCTGACCACACTCAGAATGGCAGTCCTACAGCTCAGGCACACACCACCCCTTTAGGATCCTCAGTGTTCTAGGACCCAGCTGGAATGTCCAAGAATCATAGTCCAATCTTCAAGCCACTCAGCTGTTCACAGTCTATATCAATACTTGGCGTGTGCAATATTTCCAAGTTTGCATATGGCACAAAACATACTGGGAATGTGGCTTGTCAGGAAGATGCAGACAGACTTAGACAGGTTGAGTGAGTGGGCAAGACTGTGGAATATAATTTGGATAATTGTCGGGTAGGATTCTTTATAGGAGGAATGGAGGTGCAGTTTGTCTTAAATGGTGAGAGACTAGAAAGTGTTGGAAGTCCAAAGGCATCTAGGTGTCCTTGTCACTGAAATTTAGCCTTGCAGGTTCAACATGCAATTCAGGAGCCTTGGAGATGTTAGCATTTATTGCAAAAGGATTTGAACACAGAAGGAAAGTTGCATTGTACCAATTATATCAAGGCTCAGTGAGACCGTATCTGGAGTACTGTGTGCACTTCTGTATATGATCAGTAAATATGTATATATTCAATATGTACTTCCCACAGAGACAGAGCAGGAGAGGTTCACCAGACTAAATCCTGGGATCATGGAACTGTCCTACAAGGAGAGATTGGGGAAGCTGGGCCCATATTCTCTAGATTTTAGAAGAATGAGAGGCGATCTCAAAAAGAATTTACAGGATTCTTAAAGGTCTTTGCATGTTGGATGCAGAAAGGTGTTTTCCCTGGCTGTGGAGTCTGGAATCAGAGAACATAGTCTCGAGATAAAGGACAGGCCACTTAGGAATGAGATGAGGAAGAATTTATGCAGATGCTGGTGAATCTTTGGAATTCTCTACTCCAGAGAGCTGCATGAGCTCAATCATCCAACATGTTTAAAACAGAGATTTCGAGTAGTGGAGGCAATGGCCTAGTGGTATTATCACTGGGCTGTTAATCCAGAGACCCAGTTCGATTCCCACCACACCACATGTTGGAATTTGAATTCACTAAAAATCTGGAATTAAAAGTCTAATGATGACCATGAGACAATGGTTGATTGTCAGGAAAAACCCATCTGGTTCACTAATGCCCTTAGGGAAGAAAACTGCCATCCTTAACTGGTCTGGCCTAACCTTAGCCTGAAACCTATATGTGACTCCAGGCCAAGAGCAATGTGGTTGATTCTTAACTGCCCTCTGTGCAGCTGGGAAGGGCAATAAATGCTGGCCTAGCCATCAAAACCCTCATCCTGTGAATGAAAGTAAAAGATACTAATATTATCAAAGAATAGTGGGGTAGCATTGAAGGAGATGATCAGCCACAATCCAGAATGGTGCATCAGATTGAGGGGGTGAATGGCCTACCCTTGCACCTACCTTTCTATGTTCTGGTCTCCCTAACAGCTAGGGAAAGTTCTAAAGCTTCTGGTGTTCAGGGAATGGGGTGTTCCACTGGCTGGTGGGGGGGGCAGGAGCTTATCTGATGGGATCCTCTGGCACTATGTCTATTCAAGCAGAGTTTGAGTGAGTCAAGAGGTCTAAAAATGTGCTGAATTCAAAACTGGGCCAAATGTGTAAAATGCCTTTCTAGTGTGAGGCCTCATACCTGCTAATGAACCTTCACTAGAAACTGTCACCCCTTCTCAGGAGCCTGAGGCCCCTCTGCTCAGGATGTGGATCTGGCCTAGCCAACCAAAAACATTGCTGAAAGGGTGAGTAACACAGAAAGGAGCAGGAGTAGGCCATTCAGCCCTTCGAGCCTGCTCTGTCATTCAATATGATCACAGCTAGCCACCCAACTCAATGTCCTGTTCCTGCTTTCTCCCTGTACACTTTCATCCCTTCAGCCCTAAAGTTATTTAAATGTTGAAATATCTATGTGTGGCCCATCCTGGGCTCGCATCTGGTTCACAGTGTGGTCAGCCACGCTGCACCCTCTGGGAATTTAACATCCAAACATGGGGTTACCCACCCTGGGATTGAACACACTCCTCTCTCACAAGCACCCAGGAGGTGGTGAGACAGATTTAGATGAGGCTCAGGGACAACTTCCTGGTGGTCCACAGCATGGCTTCCCTGCCAGTAGGTGGACTCTCAGCCCAGAGAGAGGCCATTCAGCCCTCTGCATCTCCTTTGGAAGAGCTTTCTAACTATCCCATTCACCCCTGCTCTTTCCCCACAGCTCTGCAATATATTCTTCAATTTAAAATGAATTTAATTATTTCCTTTATTACAAGTTAAGGTTCAGGCACAATTCATCAGAATGTTTCTCCTGTACATAAGGGAGGACAAATGAGGAAAGAAATTTGACCAGTGTGAAGGCTAAAAAATGCAGTGTAAGCTTTAGGGCACCCCTGGCTGAAAGGATAACCAACTCAGGGCTGAGGAAGGGTCACTGGACCCGAAATGTTAACTCTGTTTTTTCCTTCATAGATGCTGCCAGACCTGCTGAGCTTTTCCAGCAACTTCTATTTCTGTGTCAGGGCTGAGCCTGCTGGCTTAACTCACAGTGACCCTGGGCCACTTCTGCAAAATCGTTAAAAATAACCACAACAGAGGATAAACATTCATTGAAGGTATGACCAGCTATCAGTTTTTGAAAAATACAGCAAAATAAAGGCAGAATAGTGCAGACGTTGTATTTCTGAAATAAAAAGAGAAGTGCCGGAGGAACTCAGTAGGTTACGTTTCTCCAGTGCTTTGAAAAATACAGAGCTGAATTCTATTTGAAAAACAGAACTTGTGTTTTCCATTAAAGCTCACAATTAGAAGCTTGCTCCTGATCAAGGTTATTGCTGACACAGTCAAAGAACAGAAACATACCGTCCTATCACCAAGTTACAGGATTCAAAGTCTCCATGCACAACCTGCCATCCTCCAGAAAAAAGACTGGTGACAGGAGACAGGGAACAGCCACTGGCTACTGCACTAAACTTTGAGAGGCATTCAATATCCTCCCAGAGCCCTCAATTCAGAGTCTGCAGTGCTCCTTAAAACTTCCTTTAGCTCCTTAACTCCCATCCTCCCTCTCTTTCAACACACTGCATCTCAGCTCTTGGGAAGTTTTCTTCAAATAGACCTCCTTTACATTTCCTGCTCAAAATCTGCTTCTTTTGGACAACCTCCCCTGACCCATCACCCAGTTCAGCCCTCATTAGCAGATCCCCCTCTCTCCCGTTCTTCTCCCCCACTTTCTTGATTGACACCCCATCCACAAACTTTGGAGCTTAGATCAAATGTAAGCTTTTGCAAATGCATTGTTTTAATTTTGGCAGAACGATGGTTGAACTGTGGGATATTAGAACACTCACCCACAGGCTGGGTGGTTTAGCTATTACAGGGATGGGATAGGATAGGGGGTGGGTCTGGGTAGGATACTGTTTGGAGGCTGACATCCCCTGACTTTCAGGAGAGTTATAATGTGAAAGGGTTCAATCAGGAGATCAGCCCTTCACCCAGGGGAGCTAGGCTTCTACCACTGCTTCCATTGTGGTGCTGCCATTCGAACATCAACAACAGGCAATATTGATTTGATTCCGATTATTGAAGCAGGTGCATTTCTGCATGTGCTGGGTTTTATTTCACTTTTGATAATCCTACCCTCTGTGCCTCCAAGTATGGTTCCCTTTGAAGAAGGGACAGCAGATTCCCCTTGATACTGGAGTTCCACTGTGAAACTGTTAACATGCAGTAGAACTGAAATGGGAAAAGGCTGTGCCCAATGTTACTCATGTGACGTTGCCTACATCCAGTTAAAGCCAGCTCCCTGGAACCCTGTCTGACAATCAAACACAGTTATGTGGGACACACTGTTTCCAATGAAAGCTAGGCTAACTCTGCCAACTCAAATTCTCAGTGCTTCCAAAGAAATTTCATTTTGATTTTCTTCTAACTGATAGTTATGAGAAGGTACTGAAGGGGGTGCTGTTTCCAATTTATTCATTCTTCAACCTGGATCAACATCTTTTACTCAAAACTGCAAAAAACTTTCAGACATTTACCGCAGCTCACGTACATTTCTACATCACTGAAGAGTCAGGGAAGGTTGAATTTTAAAACATCAGTAGTTTACCCAGAAGTATTACCAAGACTTGTCACTAATCCCTGCTGTGTCATAGGTAATGGATTGGCTTTGGGTAATTTATTATCAGGATGTGGAGCTCTAGCTTTGGAAGGTGCTGTCTGAGGATCTTTGGTGAATTTCTGCAGTGCATCTTGTAGATAGTATACACTGCTGCTACTGAGCATCAGTGGTGGAGGGAGTGGATGTTTGTGGATGTGGTGCTAATCAAGCGGCTACTTTGTCCTGGATGGTGTCAAACTCGAGTGTTGTTGGAGCTGCACCCATCCAGGCAAGTGGGGAGTATTCCACCACACTCCTGACTTGTGCCTTGTAGACGGTGGGACAGGCTTTGGGGAGTCAGGAGGTGAGTTACTCGCCACAGTATTCCCAGCTTCTGGCCTGCTCTAGTCGCCATGACAATTATGGATTGGGTAACAAAACCTGGGCTTGACATGACGCCCACTTCCCACAGAAGAATAAGGAAAGAAAAAAAAAATGTGTGTGCGGCTGGTCAAGTTGAGTTTCAGGTCTAGCTACTCAAAGGTTTTGGTGAATGGAGAATGCCATTGGGGGAAATCCAACCACATCTGCAGTTCTCTGTAGGATCTGCTCTGGTAGAACTGAACTGGCTCAGAGGGTGGACTCCAGAGACCTGTACATGTCATAGAGGTGCTCATTCCAACTCAGTGCTCATTGATACAGTGCTGCATTGCCTGATGTACCATCGTTCCAAGGAAACCCTAAACAGAGGCCAATTCACCACTCTCCAGTGAGACTCTGCAGCATTAGTTTAAGGAAGATCAGGAGACTTCTCCCTGGTGTCCTGAGGCAATGTTCATTCCCCTACCAAAAACATCAGAACAGTTGATTTCTGGTCATTTTTTTCCTTGTTGTTTGAAATAACTGCACAGAGGCCAGTGTCCCGTCACCAGCTCACCCTTTATTTACAAGGTCAGGAGTCACACAACACCAGGCTACAGTCCAGCAGGTTTATGTGAAATCACAAGCTTTTGGACCACTGCTCCTTCGTCAGGTGAAGTCTGAAAGCTTGTGATTTCAAACAAACCTGTTGGGCTATAACCTGGTGTTGTGTGACCTGTGACCTTGTCCACACCAGTTCAACACCAGCACCTCCACATCATTTATGTACATGTGCACAGTACATGGGCTCTGTACAGCCAGCTTACAGCCAGTACCCAGAATGAGGAGGCTCTGAATCCCCTGTTTATATCTGTCAACCAGGGCTCCCTGACTGGCCCAGGTTATCAACCCCAATCAAGGATCTCACAGTCAATGAGATCCACTTGGCCCTTATTCCAATCACTGTGTGGCTGTTTGTGGGAGCTTTCTGTGTGCACATAAGCGGTTTCAATGCCCCACAATACAACAGGGACTGGACTCAGAAAATACTTTGTTGGACATCAGGTGCTTTATGATTTTCTAAGTTGTGAAAGTGTGCGTGAAGCTTTCTTTAGCTGGCTAATGGTTATTTACTTCCTCTCAGGTCATGAGGTCAATACCCACCATCGGAAATAGTGAAGCTGAAATTGGTTCCCAAATGTGTCACCAATGAGACCACCTATTGGAGCTCTGAACAACTGTGACCTGTCTGCGTCAATCACCTGCTCTAACTTTCCCTAAATCAGAAATCATAGAATCATAGTGTTCAGAAGAGGCCCTTTGGCCCATTGAGTCTTTACTGACAAAAACCGACTCTAAATCTCCCACTTTCCAGCACTTGGCCCACAGCCTTGAATGTTGTGACAATTCACTGCTCATCCTTGGATTACTTTTTAATAGCTGTGAGGTTTCCCACCTCAGTCCCCCTTCTCAGGCACTGCATTCCAGACTCCCACCACCCTCTGGGTGAAAATGTATTTCCTCCAATCCTCTCTAAACTTTCTGTCCATCACCTTAATGTTATGTCCCCTTGTTATTGACCCGTCAACTGAGGGGAGCAGCTGCTTTCTCTCCACCCTGTCCGTGCCCCTCCCAATCTTATACACCTCTATCAGGTTCCCGCTCAACCTTCTCTAAAGAAAACAGTCTGTCTTTTTTCCAGCCTCTCTTCATCGCTGAAATGCTCCATCCCAGGCAACATTCCTGGTGAATCTCCTCTGTACTCCCTCTTACATCTGACAACCTACCCCATCTATTCCATCTGGGAATATGCTGTGGAAACTCAACAGCTCCAACAAAAAGGTTTTGTGGTCTTACCCCTTCTCTGTTTCTTCAGTTGTTGTCAGGTCTTTCTCTGCCTGCTGCTCAGACATGTTTCCTTCTCCATCAGTAACATCAGGCTTGCCAGGCAGAGTGGGGGAAGCTCCCTTCTTAACGCTTTGTTGTTGGGATAGGTCAGGCTGATCAACCTGTTGATCAGCGGCTTTCTCCGATTTTTCAGTTCTGGCCTTTGTCTTCTCATCGTGGTCTCCAGGCTCTGGCACTAGGTGCGTTACAGCTGGGAGCCCAAAGGAGTCGCTTTCACCCAGTCGCAGAGACTGAGGTTGAGTAGGAAAGTCGGAATGTTTTCCAGAATTCCTGTGTGTGTCCCCCGTGCCTGGGAAGCGTGACAGGTCTTGGGCTTGATCAGTGTTCACCTCTGAATGAAGCTGTGATGGCGACTGAGGTGATGACAACAAATTGGGGAGTACTTTCAAATCGCAGGCCTCGTCTGGAAGTGAGAGTTGACAACAATCACCAAATGAACAAATTAAACATTCTGCAAAACTGTTTGGTAACCAGTTACAGTAAACACATGGATGAATGGATGAATGTAAAACCATTTGCACACTGGCCCAGAACGTTTCTCTCATCAGATAGAGAATGCAGTGGATACACAAAACCTTGGGGGTCACTAAGTTGTGATTCAATAGCTGGCAATCTTGTTTCGGAGTCAGAGTATTGTGGTTTCAAACTACACCTACAGGCTTCCACAAAGTCTGCACCGCCAGAGTTTTCAACTGAGACTCAGGTGTGAAACGTCCCATGGTGCAGAAACGGTCTCCTTGAAATTGGGGCCATTATTTGTTCCTGACTGAACATCACGGGACAGAGTATTTAGCTGTTAATCCCACTGTCCTCTGTGGGAGTTTGTTGTGTGAAAAACAGCCTGACGTGCTTCTCTACTTTCTGGGGTTCTCAATCGAGAGCTTGGTTGGGAGGGGGGTGGTTTGGTGAGAGGGGACTGGGGGCAGCAGCAAGAATATTCAAGGGGCCCACCAAAAACAGAGAAAGGCTGACCAATCAATCGAACAATCAGAATTTGAGTCAGGGTATGTGAGAGCCAAGATATTTTGTCAATGAAGGGTTTCTATGCCATGAATGTCAGGGTGGCTTTGAGTTTGAACAGGCTTTGCGTGATGTGCAGAGATTAAACTGGTCTGAAAAGGAGGCTCGGTAGTGGTTGATGGGGGCAGTGATGGCAGATGGAAGGGTGGCAGATCACGTCCTTGGTTATAAAATGTTTACATCATGTTTCTCATAAAGCAGCAATCACCCAGAGTCTCTGCTGAATGGTGACAGATGCTCCACAAGTTTGGAAAATGTTGACATGGATTTGGTGTCTGTGTGCATGTTCCATCTTACTGGAACAACACTGGCTAACTACAATTGCCACTGAATTATCCAGAGGTGAATCACGAATGTGGGTATTACACACTGTTATGACATAATTGTGCATGATTTGAGGCAATATGGGTACAGCTCAGGAACAGAAAGGGTGAACTCACAACATGTTTGGGGTTTACTATAGGCCTCCCAACAGCCAGCAGGAGATAGAAGAACAGATATGTAGGCAGATTTTGAAAAGATGTAAAAGTAACAGGGTTGTTATCGTGGGTGATTTTAGCTTCCTATATATTGGCTGGGACTCACTTAGTGCTTGGGGCGCAGATGGGGCAGAATTTGTAAGGGCTTCTTGAAACAGTATGTAGATAGTCCGACTAGGAAAGGGGCTGTACTGGACCTAGTATTGGGGAATGAGCCTGGCCAGGTGGTCGAGGTCTCAGTAGGCGAGCAGCTCGGGAGCAGTGATCACAATTCAGTAAGCTTTAAGGTACAGATGGATAAAGATGGGTGTAGTTGTCAGGTGAACATGCTAAATTGGGGGAAGGCTAATTATAAAAATATTAGGCAGGAACTGAAGAACGTAGATTGGAGGCAGATGTTTGAGAGCAAATCAACACATGGTTTGTGGGAGGCTTTCAAGTGTAAGTTGCTCGGGACTCAGGACCAGCACGTTCCTGTTTGGATGAAGGATAAGTATGGCAAGTTTAGGGAACCTTGGATAACAAGAGATATTGTAAGCCTAATCAAAAAGAAAAAAGGAAGCATTTATCAAGGCTAGGAGGCTGGGAACACATGAAGCAAGGGTGGGATACAAGGAAAGTCAAAAGAAACTTAAGCAAGGAACCAGGAGGGCTAAAAGGGGTCATGAAAAGTCATTGGCCAACAGGATTAAGGAAAATCCCAAGGTTTTTTATACATATATAAAGAGCAAGAGGGTTGGCCCACTCAAGGACAGGGAAGGGAATTTATGTGTGGAACCAGAGGAAATGGGCGAGGTATTAAATGAGTACTTTGCATCAGTATTCACCACAGAGAAGGATTTGGTGGATGTTGATGTTCTGAGGAAGGGTCACCGGACCCAATACGTTAACTCTGTTTTTCCCTTCATAGATGCTGCCAGACCTGCTGAGCTTCTCCAGCAACTTTGTTTTTCTTGGTGGATGATGAGTCCGGGGAAGGGAGTGTAGATAGTTTGGGTCATACTGAGATCAAAAGGAAGGAGGTATTGGGGGTCTTGAAAAACATTAAGGTAGACAAGTCCACAGGGCTTGATGAGATATACCCCAGAATACTGAGAGAGGCAAGGGAGGAAATTGCTGGGACCTGGAGGGAAATCTTGTATCCTCACTGGCTATAGGGGAGGTCCCAGAGGATTGGAGAATAGCCAATGTTGTTCCTTTGTTTAAGAAGGATGGCAGGGATAATCCAGCTAATTACAGGCTGGTAAGCCTTATTTCAGTGGTAGGGAAATTATTGGAGAGGATTCTTTGAGACAGGATTTACTCCCACCTGGAAATAAGTGGGTGTATTAGAGAGAGGCAACATGGTTTTGTGAAAGGGTGGTCGTGTCTCACTAACTTGGTTGAGTTTTTTTGAGGAAGTGACAAAGATGATCGATGAGTGTAGGGTAGCGGATTTTGTTCACATGGACATCAGTAAGACCTTTGACAAGGTCCCTCAAGGCAGGCTGATACAGAAGGTAAAGTCGCACGGGGTCAGAGGTGAGCTTGCAAGATGGATAAAAAACTGGCTCGATCATAGAAGACTGAGGGTAGCAGTGGAAGGGTGCGTTTCTGAATGGAGGGCTGTGACTAGTGGCGTTCCTCAGGGATCAGTGTTGGGACCTTTGCTGTTTGTAATATATATAAATGATTTGGAGGAGAATGTAACTGGTCTGATTAGGAAGTTTGCTGATGCACGAAGGTTGCTGGAATTGCGGATAGCGATGAGGACTGTCAAAGGATACAGCTGGATATAGATCAGTTGGTGACTTGGGCAGAGAGATGGCAAATGGAATTTAATCTGAAAAATGTGAGGTATGCATTTTGGAAGGTCTGATCCAAATGGAAAATATACAGTAAATGGGAGAACCCTTTAGAGTACTGCTAGGCAGAGAGATCTGGGTGTACAGGTACACAGGTCACTGAAAGTGGCAACGCAGGTGGAAGAGGCAGTCAACAAGGCATATGGCATGCTTCCTGCCTTCATCAGCCGGGGCATTGTGTTTAAAAATTGTCAGGTAATGTTGCAGCTTTATCGAACCTTGGTTAGGCCACATTTGGAATATTGTGTTCAATTCTGGTCGCCACACTACCAGAAGGATGTGGTGGCTTTGGAGAGGGTACAGAAAAGATTTACCAGGATGTTACCTGGTATGGAGGGCATTAGCTATGAGGAGAGGTTGCAGAAACTTGTGTTGTTCTCACTGGAACGAAGGAGGTTGAGGGATGACTGATAGAGGTCTACAAGATGATGAAGGGCATGGACAGACTGGACAGTCAGAAGCTTTATCCCAGGGTGGACGAGTCAGTTACTAGGGGGCCATGGGTTTAAGGTGCGAGGGGCAAGGTTTAAAGGTGATGTACGAGGCAAGTTTTTTTACAAAGAGGGTGGTGGGTGCCTGAAACTCGCTGCTAGAGGGAGGTAGTGGAAGCAGATACAATAGTGACTTTTAAAGGGCGTCTTGATAAATACATGAATAGGATGGTAATAGAGGGATAGGGTCCCTGGAAGGGTAGGGGGTTTTAGTTGTTACGGGCAGCATATTGGTGCAGGCTCGGAGGGCTGAAGGGTCGGTTCCTGTACTGTAGTTTTCTTTGTTCGTAGTTCTTAGATTTTACATCAATGGAGAAAGCAGCAATTGGGTTATCAGCTGTTCTACTGGGGCATGTGAATTGCGCCCAGTATCAAATCTACTTTTTTTTAGGAAAACGCTGAGAAAGAAGCCACTGGAATTTCAAAGTGTAAAGGCAACTTGATTGAAAGATAGAAGATCCTGAGGGGTCTTGGCTGGGTAGATATGGAGGGGCCGTTTCCTCTTGGCAGTGAATGTAGAACTCAGGGTCATTGTTTAAAAATTAGGGATCACCCATTCAAAACAGATGAGGCCAAGTTTGTTTCTCACAAAGGGTTGGTTGAAAGTCTTAGGAATTCTCTTTCTCAAAGGAGGTGGAAGGAGAGGGCAAGAATATTGTTAAGGAAGAATTGGACAGATTCTTGATAAACAAGAGAGGTCTAAATTATCAGGGGTAGGCTCATAAATGAACTAACAATCAGATCATTCATGATCTTATTGAATACAGGAGCAGGTTTGAGGGGCTGAATGGCCAACATCTCCTGTTTGTTCGTATCTCGCACGTACAACTTGCAAAGTGTAAGGAACCAAAAACAGAACTTGCTGGAAAAGCTCAGTAGGTCTGGCAGCATCTGTGAAGGAACAAATCAGAGTTAACCTTTCGGGTCCGGTGACCCTTCCTCAGAACTGGAGTTCTTTCGGTTTTTGTTTTGCAAAATGTAAGGGTTGTTGTGAGAGATTCTCTGGTCAGATATAGAGTGGAGAATAAAAGAGAATTGCAGTCCAAGAAGCGAAAGACAGTCAAGTTGTAAATCCAACAATAAGTGAAATTGTTTAATTTTGTAACTACATTTATACAGAAAAAAATATTTGTGTTAAAAGGGGGCCGATAGGGATTTTGTAACACAGAAGTACATTAGAAACATAAGCTTTGACCACCCCAGCTCTACATTACCACAGTCAGTCTCTGGGCTTGAAGAATATGTATGATTGTGTGTGTAAATCTTGGGAGATCCTGATGTTGTGAACCGCAGAAGCTCTTTCTTAATTAATGTGATGCAGTCATAAAATGTGACACACTGCATTATCGAAGAAGTTAACTCATTCGAAATACATCCAGCAGCACAGGGTAAAAATGGAATTCTGTTTCTCAGCCAAGTACTTCCAGAGTTTAGCATGGGATAGATACTGAATAAAGCTCTTTCTATGTTTCCCTCAATCGATGCATAACATGGTAACAGTTTTAGATAGAAAATGACTTTCGGCTTAGTGACCCCACCTACCTGCAATATTATTTTCGTCCATTTCTCATCACTGTTTAATCCCATTTGCTGATGGGGCTTTGGTTAGTTGCTTCCAACAACCTACTGAAGTTTCTTGTTCTGCCTCTGGTGTTTCCCTATACTTACCATTCCTGAAGACCAGTGTCAGTTATTCAATAAAAAGTCCCCTGAATCATACTCCATTTCAATGCTGGAGAATGATGGGGTGCAGAGAACAGGATTGAGATAACTCAAAATTTATCCAACAAAATATCAGGTTCATCGTGCACATGAAATTGTCAACTGTTTCCAAGGCTAGCTTGCAAAGGAGCTCACCAGATCAAACAGAGAACAAAGTAGCCAACTGTAATAGTTATGCTGTAAAATTAAAGGTGTACTTTACATGTTTGTAAATGCTCTTTGAAGGGTTGGTGCTGACTTGATGGACTGAATGGCCTCTTTCTGCACAGTAGGGATTCTGTGATTTACATGTTGCTTAGAACACAGTCTGAACTCAAGAAATTGAGCTTGAAGAATGTGTTCGAGGAAGGGATGGGAGGGGTACTCAGTAAAGAATTAGCAAAATCTTTCTGAGAGGGAGGTTTTAAAGAAGCTGTGGAATGAAAGCCTGTCTTTGTGCTGATGGTTGATGACACATTGGTTGCGGGTAACATCTTTCGAAGCCTCAAAAACTGAGCTTTTAGCTGGGGTTCAAAAGCAATGGAGGAAGCAGAGTGACCTGGGCAAAAATTTGTAGGAAACAGAAAAAGGATAAACTGCCAGCAAAGTGGCCAGAGATAGTAGGAACTGCAGATGCTGG
>NC_063340.1:89274343-89340819 GCF_021869965.1 Rhincodon typus
GCCTGCTGTGTTCATCCAGCCCTGCACCTTGTTGTCTAGCATAGTGGCCAGGGCCAGTGTGGGACAGAGGGAGGCGATGCCACTTGGCAGGAAGAAAAGAAGAGCTGAATAAGTGAATTAAATGGGCAAAGACTGCAGAAGGCCACAGCACAGAGGGATTTGGGAGGTCTTGTGAATTAATCACAGAAAGTTGGCATCAAAGTTCAGTGGAGGGCAAATGGAATGTTGGCCTTTATTTCAATGGGAATGGAATATGAAAATAGGGAGATTTAGCTAAAACGATACAAGGCAGTATTCAGACTGCAGCTAGAATACTGTGAATATTTGGTTCCTTTATCTAATTGGCATTGGAGGCAACACACAGAATGTTCACTAGGTTAATCCCAGATCTGGAGGGAATCAGGAGAAGTCAAGTAGATTAGGCTGAAACTCAGTGGAATATAGAAGAACGAGAGGCAAATTTATTAAAACATACACGATCCTTAGCGGGGGATGGTGCTCAAAAGAGAGACGCAGAAAAGTCTTTTCCCTTTGTGGGAGAGGCTTGGACCAGATTAAGGGGTCACCTAGTGTACACAACAATAAGGAGGAAGTTTTCCTCTCAGAGAGTAGTCATCTGTGGAATTCTTTACCGCAGAGAGCTGTTGACACTGGGTTGTTAAGGCTGAGACAGACAGATTTTTAATCAAGGGTTGTAGGAGAAAAGGCAGGCAAGTGAAGTTGAGGATTCTCATATTAGCCATGATCTTAATGAATAGTGGAGCAGATCCAATGAGCCAAATGGCCTAATTTTCATCCTATGTCTTCTAGTCTGTAAAATAGTTTGCACAATCAGCCAAAACCAAACAAACGCAAAGCAAGACAAAGTGAAGATGTTTCCATGCTAATTTAAATACTTTAATCACATCCATCAAAAGCAGAAGCTGAGGCGGGTTTTACTGAAGGGAATATCATTCATTCTCTGCAATATATACCTTGCCTTTTATTTAAAACAAGTTCAACCTTCACGCATAATTAGGCTTAGTTGTCATTCACATCGACACACTGTTAAAAGAGGTAAATATTTCTCTTTGGGATATGGGTGTCAATGTTGTTGTTTACTGCCTTTCCTTAGTTACCCTTGAGATGGTGGCACTGACCTGTGGCCATCCTTATAGTGAAGGTGCTGCTACAGTAGAGGATTATGAGGTAGTGACAGTAAAAGAATGGTGATCCATGGTCCAAAATTGTGGGAGAAGCCAGTTCAATTGTAATTTTCCAAAGGGAGAGGAAAAAAGAATTCACGGTGAGATCAGAACACGTGAGTGTACACTATTTCGATCACCAGCACAGTCATGATGGTCTCCATCAATGCTGTTTCATTCTTTGCCTCGGTTAGGGTGGCTCTGTGTCATTGAAGGAAACTCGGAGGAGATTGTGTTCACGTGCGATTGGTGCTGTTGCCCTTCTGTGTGACAGAGTTCAAAGGGGGGTAGTGTGCTGTCAACGTAGTCTCAGGGAGTTCCCACAATGCATTTGCTAGGTGCTACAGGCTGGCAGGAGTGGATACTGAATCCAGTGACACTAATCAAGCAAATTGGGCTTGAAGCTGATGGGTTTCTCCCCCACAAACCCAGTTAGATAATTTATAACAGGAGACACTTTCGTATCATGTTCTGTAAACTGCAGAGGAAGATCCCCAGAAAGACTTCTTAAAGGTCATTCTCTACAGGGACAGAAGATCTTAAGGAAAGAATTTGCAGCTCTGCGTCCCCTAACTCATAGAAACTCCATGCAGTAAAGGCTTTGAGTAAGAATCCAATTTGCTTATTGATTATAATAGACCTGCACATAATAAAGAGGAACAACAAATGGTTGCACTGTATTAACTTAATGGTTAGAAATTAAGCTAGGCTGTCTCCCTTGCTCTCATTCTCTCTTCTTCTCTCTCCTGTCTCTCTCTCTCTCTCTCCTTTGAAGATTGACATAATCGTCCAGGATTCTCAGCATAAGCAACACATCGTTAGCAACATCAGCACGCAACTTACGCTCCACATTCTTGCTCCAGCAGATTGGCTTCGGGGGCACAGACAGGCACTTCAACACAGGCTGGGGGCTTGGTTTAACACCTTCAACTTCTTCAGCAGCAGCGGAGATGAGAGTGGACACAGTGAGATGGGGCACCGGCAACGGTGATGGCTGGGCTTCCTGAGAAGTTTGGACTGTACAAACAAGGCAGCCTTCTGGTGTTTCTACAGGATAAGAGAGTAGTTGAAGCAGAAAGAAAACAAGGCGAGATAGAGCAAAGCTATAACCTCTGTGCCCTGCAGGAGGTGCTGGTCACACCCACTGATTGATCACCAAGTGGAGCTACTGACAGTGAAGGCTGTAATCATCTCCCTTGAAAGACAGAAGTTGTAATAAGCCTGACTGTTGTTTATTATAAAGCACTGAGTGCCACTGTGAAGGTGCTGGAAAATGGAAATCTTGCTTCTCGTGGCCACTCTTAGCACTAAGTCATTCACAAAAAACAGGAAATAACAGCCCAAGATTAGAAAAGGGCCATCAGGCTGACACAGTTCAGTCCCCCAGCTCAATAAAGGCATCAGCTTGTTCAACTGCAACTTAATGCCCTCTACGCCATTGTCCCTTCTGATGTTGAAATATAGATTTACTTTCTCCATTTTCCACATGGACATCCTGAGGCCCCGTGGACCTGTCTTATTTTCAGTGAACATTTGGGATTTAAAAATGTTTAATTCATTTTATTTGCTTCGGACCAGGGAATGAAGCTCTCTAGGCTTTGGTCTTGAAATTCTAACTTGAAGCCAGCTACCTTCCCAAACTGCTGCTGTCCTGGTGATTCAAGCTCTCCCACAGTGCAGTTAGAGAGGAGGTTCCAGGACTTCGACTCAATGTCACCGAAGGAACGGCGATATATTTCCAAATCAGGGTGGGGAGTGGCTTGGAGGGGAACTTGCAGGTGACTGTATTCCAATGTATCTGCTGCCCTTGTCCTTATAGTTGGAAGTGGTCATGGGTTTGGAAGGTGCTGCTAAAAGAGCCTTAGTGAAG
Source organism: Rhincodon typus (assembly GCF_021869965.1). Lineage (NCBI taxonomy): Eukaryota > Metazoa > Chordata > Chondrichthyes > Orectolobiformes > Rhincodontidae > Rhincodon > Rhincodon typus. The sequence continues at coordinate 89,277,398 of NC_063340.1, forward strand.
TTGCTTCTTGTAGTTGGTACACAATGCTGCTACTGTGTGTCAGTGGAAGAGGGAGTAAAGGTTGCATATGGTGTATTGGGTGAACAGACTGCTTTACTTTGGGTGGTGTCGAACTTGCTGCAGCTGTACCCATCCAGACAAGTGGGGAGTATTCCACGACACTCCTGACTTGTAGATGATGGAAAGGCTTTAGGGAGTCAGGAAATGGGATACCTACAATAGAATTCCCAGCCTCCGACCTGCTCTTGTAGCCATCGTACTGATGTGGCTGGTCCAGTTCAGGTTCTGGTCAATAGTAATCCCCAGGATATTGATAGTGAGGAATTCAGTGATGGTAACACCATTGAACCCCAACAAGTGATGGTTAGATTCTCTTTCGTTGCAGGTGGTCACTGCCTGGAATGTGTGTGGCACGCACCCTACGTGTCAATTATGGGCTCCATTCTAGACATTGTCCAGGTCTTGCTGCATGTGGGCAGGAGATACTGGGTCCAGAATTTACATGCCTCACTCACGCAACCGAGCAAATTCTTGGAATGAACCCGGTTCCACTTAGCCAGCTCATCCAACTTTAAACTTTCACATGATGGCCTTCTAGTTGGTATGGGGGTTGGGGGTGGGGTGGGGGGGTAGAGAAGATGGGATTCCATCCATTTTTAGGAAGATGTCCTGCCTCATGGAGCTGTCAGTCTGGATACTGGCAGTGCCAGGTAGAAGCAGTGGCCATAGTGGGTACGGCAAGTGTGGCATTCAATATTGGACCCAGATATTTAGGTATGTGTGAGATCTCTCCAGTTGGGAGGGAGCGGGGGGAGGAGGCTGGTGGGGGGTGTGAGGTAGATGTGAAGTGGGGGAGGAGCTTCCATGGACAGATAGGTACCTAAACACCTCCCCCCCACGCCAACCCTCCAAGCCAATGGGGTTAGAACTGCCAACGTACTTATTCAGGGTAATCCTCTTGGGGTCTTTTCTGTTCAATCAAGGCAATGTCAGGAAGAGACCCTAACTAGACATTATTGCAGCCAGCCCAACTCATCTATCCACAGGTGCCCACAAATTGTGGCATTGGTTGGTAGACTGGCAGCAAGTACCATCACTCAGGCTATAGTGCTCTCACTTAATAGATTCACCCCACCCCCGTTTTCCTGTTTGCCGAGTGAATGGTGCTGAACACTGCAATCATCGGCGAACATCCCCACTTCTGACCTTATGATGGAGGGAAGGTCAATGATGAGGCAGCTGAAGATGGTTGGGCCTAGGACACTACCCTGAGGAACTCCTGCAGAGATGTCCTGGAGCTGAGATGACTGACCTCCAACAACCACAGTTATCATGACTCCAACCAGCAGAGAGTTTGCCTCCTGATACCCTTTGATTCCAGTTTTATTCAGGGTCCTTGATGCCACACTCCGTCAAATGTGGATTTGATGCCACAGAGGATCCTAATTCTCAGCTTTCAGTTATCAGTTGGCACTGAGCACGTGAAGAGGTGAGTTTTGTGCTGGCTGTGATAATTTGGGAAAGCTTGATAATCAAATTCTGAAGCTGAATCATTCATCTCACAAAAATTAAAAATAAAATGGTCGCTGAGTGAGAAGTGTTGATCATAGTTCAACCAGCAGGGAACAATTCTGGAATGTTCTAATTTCACGTGTAGGCTGTTTCTCGGATCGTTCCAGATCCGACCCGATAATCACGATTTGGCAACAAGGATTGCCGGCAACTCTGAGCGTGAGTGATGATATCTTGCTGACTAATCATGAAACGAGTCACAAGGCAATGGGTGTTAGCAGCTTCTTATACATAGAAACAATACGTGCCTCTTAATCACTGGTGGCATCTACATGGCATCCGAGCGCAGCAATTTCTCATCACCTGGGAATCCAAGAGTCATGTAGAATGTAGCTTAGCAAGTTAGTACTTATGAATAGGCTGGGACTTTTTTCACTGGAACGTAAGAGGTTGAGGGGTGACCTTGTAGAGGTTTATAAAATCATGAGTGGTACAGACAAAGTGAACAGCAAGGGTCTTTTCCCTAGAGTGGGGGACTACAAAACTAGGGGGCATATTTTTAAGACAAGAGGAGAAAGATTTAAAAAGGAAACGAGGGGCAACTTCTTATACGGAGTGGTTGGTGTGTTGGATGCAGGTACAATTACAATATTTAAAAGACATGTGGATGAGAACATCAATAGGAAAGGTTTGGAGGAATATGGGCCAAATGCAGGCAAGTGTCACTAGTTTAGTTTGGGAACATGGTCAGCGTGGACTGGTTGGACTGAAGGGTCTGTTTCCATGCTGTATGACTCTATGAAGGTCAATGGAATATATACAAAAAGCACTAATATGGATCCCCTATCCAGCTGTTCCAGCCAGCTTCTATCCTGAACTATGGAATCTTCTCCTCCAAGGCCCACATTCCATGCTTTACATATAAAGCAACTGATCAAACATCAACAAATACCCACAGATATCATTGTGACGCGCAAGACATATGGATGCCGTGATTACATTTATGTATAAAGATCTAAACCCACGAGGTTATAATATAAAGCACCTTATGGCCTTGTACAGTTCAGACTCTGGCTCATGTTGATACCACAAGACAGGAGCAGAAATTATGCCATTCAGCCCATTGCGTTAGCTTCGCCATTTAATCATGGCTGATAAGTTTCTCAAACCCATTCTCCTGCTTTCTCCCCGTAACCCTTGATCCCCTTGACAATCAAGAACCTATCTATCTCTGTCTTAAATATACTCAATGACCTAGCCTCCAAAGTCTTCTGTGGCTGTGAATTCCATAGATTCACCACTCTCTGGCTGAAGAAGTTTCTCCTTATCTCTGTTCTAAAAGGTCTTCCCTTTACTCGAAGTCTGTTCCCTTGGGTCCTGGTCTCTCCTACCAATGGAAAATTTTTCCCAACATCCACTCTGTCCAAGCTATTCAGTATTCTGTAAGTTTCAATTAGATCCCTCCTCATCCTTCCAAACTCCATTGAGTATAGACCCAGAGTCCTCAAACATTCCTCATATGTTAAGCTTTTCATTCCTGGGACCATTCTCATGAACTTCCTCTGAACCCGCTCTAGGGCCAGTACACCTTTCCTGAGATATAGGGCCCAAAACTGCACACAACACTTCAAATGTGGCCTAACCAAAGCCTTATCGAGCCTCAGTAGTACATCCCTGCTTTTATATTCAAGTCCTCTTGAAATAAATGCCATAGTTGCATTTGTCTTCCTAACTACCGACTTAACCTGAAAGTTTACCTTGAAAGAATCCTGGACTAGAACTCCCAGGTCCCTTTGCACTTCAAACTTCTGAATTTTCTCCCCATTTAGAAAATAGCCCATGATTTTATTCTTCTTACCCAAGTGCATGACCTCATACTTTCCCATGTTGTACTCCATCTGCTACTTCTTTGCCCACACTCCTAACCTGTCCAAATCCTTCTGCAGCCTCGCCACCTCCTCAATACTACCTGTCCCTCTACCTATCTTTGTATCGTCTGCAAACTTAGCCAGAATGCCCACAGTTCCTTCATCTAGATCATTAATGTATAAAGTGAAAAGTTGTGGTCCCAACATTGACCCTTGAGGAATGCCACTTGTCACTGGCTGCCATCCTGAGAAAGACCCTTTTATCCCCGCTGTCTGCTTTCTGCCAGAGAGCCAATCTTCTATCCATGCTAGCACCTTGCCTCTAACACCATGGGCCCTTATCTTACTCAGCAGCCTCCTGTGTGGTACCTTATCAAAGGACTTCTTGAAGTCCAGGTAGATAACACCCATTGGCTCTCTTTGGTCTACTCTGCTCGTTACTTGCTCAAAGAATTCTAGCAGATTTGTCAGGCATGACCTCCCCTTGATGAAACCATGCTGACCTAGCCCTATTTTACCATGCACTTCCAAATATTCAGAAATCTCATCCTTCACAATGGACTCTAAAATCTTGCCCATGACCGAGGTTAGGCTAATGGGCCCGTAATTTTACATCTTTTGCCTTACTCCCTTTTTAAACAGGGATGTCACACATTAGCGATTTTCCAGTCCTCTGGGACCTTCCCTGACTCTAGCGATTCCTGAAAGATCACCACTAATGCCTCCACTATCTCTTCAGCTATCTCCTTTAGAATTCTGGGGTGTAGTCCATCTGGGTACTGGTGATTTATCCACCTTCAGGCCAATCAGTTTTACTAGCACCTTTTCCTTGGCGATGGCCACCATACTCAGCTCTGCCCCCGGACTCTCTTGAATCTTTGGGATATTACTCGTGTCTTTCACTGTGAAGAATGACGCAAAGTAATAATTCTCATTACCCTCATATTTAATCTTCTCCCTCCTATTTCTTGTTTTGTTTCCCTCTGTTGGTGTTTGTAAGCTTTGCAATCCTCTGGTTTCCCACTGCCCTTCGCCACATTATATGCTTTCTCATTTGCTTTTATGCTATCCCTAGTCAGCCATGGTTACCTCATCCTCCCTGTACAATGCTTCTTTTTCCTAGGGATGAATTTTTGCTGCGTCTCCTGAATTACTCCCAGAAACTCCTGCCATTGCTGTTCCACTGCCTTTCCTGCTAGACTCCTCTCCCAGTCAATTCTGCCCAGCTCCTCCCTCACGTCTCTGTAGTTGCCTTTATTCAGCTGTAATACCATTACCTCTGATTCTATCTTGTCTCTCTCAAAATTGCAGAGTAAATTCAATCATATTATGATCACTGCCTCCTAAGGGTTCTTTCATCTTAAGCTCCCTTGCACTCCAATGTTGCTCTGTGCCTTTCATGCCTCAGCTCAGAGACTCAGGGAGATGAGCACGCTATCCTGTTTTGTTTAATGGGCATCAAGAAACTGTTTTATTTCTCCCCACAGTGACCTCCCTCCAACTATGATCCTCTTCACGTTCAAGAGGCTTCAGTCTGATAGCAATAGATGAAGAGGTGAAGACACTATGGTAATGTCACTGGAGTGATAATCCAGACTCCAGGATAATACTTGGAAGACATGGGTTCAAATCCTACCATGCAGATGATGAAATTTGAATTCAATAAAATCTGGAAGATGGAACTGGTCTAATGGTAACCACTGTTAATTGGTGTAGAAACCCATCTGGTTCACTATGTCCTTTAGGGAAGGAAATTTGCTGTTCTCACCTGGTCTGGTCTATATGTGACTCCAGACCCTGAGCAATGGGCAATAAATGATGGCTTGGTCAGTGATGTCTACTTCCCAAAAATGAATTGTAAAAGACTCCTTAGGTGGCACAAGGTAGGAAGGGGAGTTATCCATCGACTGCCACTTCCAGTATTAACGCAAGTGCCAGCGGTATGTGGTACCTGAAGACAGACAGTGAGGCCTCATTTGGGCACCCCTCAATGGTCAATGAGAGACAGAGCTTGAACAGAGTGATAACCAGGCGACTTGCTCATTCTCCTGAGCGGAGTACTGGCAAGGTTGGGACTTTACTGTTCATGTCTCATTGTCCAGAGGAGCTGGACAAAGCTTTTCTACTTTCCAAAGTAGCCAAACTTGATTGGTGTTAGCTGAAGTCACACAATGAGATAGCAGCCTGCATTCCCTGAAGAACAGGGAGGTGAGGAGTTTACAACATGCAACTGTTCCATTATCATGGCCACTGATATCAGTTTTACATCAGCAGATGTATTTTTCAAATTCTGATCATGGAATTTGAATTCATCTTCTCAGGATTTATACTCTTGTGATTTCAAACAAACCTGTTGGACCATAACCTGGTGTCATGTGACTTCTGACCTCCTACAGCCCTGACCTGACAAACCATCTGACTCCAAAACCCTCACGGACTTATTGAATAATGTAGCACAGAAGGAGGTAAATTAGCCCAGGGAGCTGTCCAACGTCACCCCACTCCCCCTGCTTTCACACCATAATCCTACAAACTTCTCTCTTTCATAGGATATGGGCATCACTGGCAAGGCCAGTATTTGTTGCCTGTCCCTAATTGCCTTTGAATTGAATGGTTTGCAAGGCGAGAGTCAACCATATTACTGTGGAACAAAAACGAAGTTGCTGGAAAAGCTCAGCAGGTCTGGCAGCATCTGTGAAGGAGAAAACAGAGTTAATGTTTCAGGTCCGGTGACCCTTCATCAGAACATATTACTGTGGGTCTGGAATCACATGGAGACCAGACCGGGTATAGATGGCAGATTTCCTTCCCTGTAGGACTTCAGTGAGCCAGACAAGTCTTTAACAATAATTAATCACAAATGGCCTGGTCACTGTTATGAGGAGATTATCTTTCAATTCCTGATTATTTTAATTGAATTTAATTTGCAACAATTCGCCATTGTGGACTCAGCCCCCAGAGCATTAGAATCTCTGGATTACTCATCCCGAGTCATTACCACTAGGCCACCTTCCAATTCTCAGGTTAATGTTCCAGCTATGAAAATCTGCTTCCACCTGTTATTCACAATTTACAACCTGTTGCATAAAAAAATTCCAATGATCTTTCCCTCACTGGTCTTTTTGCTAATTGTCTGAAAATGGTGTTCCTTTGTTACTGATCTTGCTGCCATTCTAAACAGTTTCTCCTTGTCTACTCTATTAAAGCAGCAACATTAACACTCTGCTCAACTCTCCTTGCTATAACAGCATGCTAATTAGTAGGGGGAGGCCATTCAGCCCTCATTGTTATTTCCTGCCCCATCCCTATATCCCTTCATATCTTTAATATCTAGAAATGTAACGGTCTCCATCTTGAACCTGCTCAATGACTGAGCTTCCATAGCTCTTTGGGATAGAGATTTCCAAAGATTCACCAGCCCTGAGTGAAGTAAATCCTCCTCATCTCAGTCCTGAGGATCCCTATGAGGAGAACGATCCCAGCTTTCCCATATAATTCTCTCTGAAGTAAACAAAATAAATTGTAGTTGAGTTCAGGATCAGCGCACGCAGATGGTGAGACAAAGTCATTGCGTAGCACCCATTGTGCATAAGCATGTCCAGGTTCAGCTTCTGTTGGATCCAAGTAGCTTACCATCACATCAGTTGAATAAAGAATTACCTGGGTCTGGCAGTGGAGGGGCTGGGTTTGTTGAGCCAGCTTCAGTCATGCTTTCTGCTGTTGGTTCTAATGTGATGGGTACAGCGTGTATCGTGTGTCCATTTCTGCATGTCGTCTCAGCATTTCCATCTATCGGAAAGAAGAGAGTTTAAAATAAGGTGGCTTTACATTACACATTCCTGTGATGTGCCGGAGCTGAACAGCAGGGTTAGATTTGGTCAAAAAACAACAATGTGCATTTATTTAGCACCTTTAACATTAGAGAAATGTCTCAAAAAATCTTCACCAAACATAACCCGACACCGAGCTGCACGAGATGTTAAAGGCATGTGACTAAAATTTAAGTCAAAGAATTGTGTTTGAAAGAAGGGGGAGAAGATTTTACTGAGGGTAATCCCTTACTGATCTCAAGGCCCTGGTTCCTGTAAAACAAGGGCTGGGTAAATGTCCAAATTGAAGGAAAGCAGTGATCTCGGACGGACAGAATGGGTTACAAAGAAAGGGAGGGATGAGAGATTTCAAGTCAAAGATCAGAATCTACACTTTCAACTCGCAATTCCGAACTTTCTGTTCCACCTAGTGATGGTTATTGCTGGTAATTCTCTGTATTTACAAGCAGAAAGCTGCCCTACTCCCCGGCATGTGTGATTAGTCCAGGGATGGCCAAGGTGTCCCACATCCCTGACAGGGGCTGTTTACATAACTCTGACTTCCAGCAAGATACCAGGAAGGGCAGGAATACACACAACAGCGATATGGCTACAACTTTTACCAAGAAACTTCAGACTGTTCCACTGGTGCAGAGAAACAGATCGAGCTGTGTCCATATTTAAGCCCCTCATTGTTGTCAAAGAGAGCGTTAGAGAACATAGGACAAAGCCATGCACTTGCGAAGCATAGTCATGATGTGACAGCTAGCTTTACCCCGAGTAAGCAAAAAAAAACCTCCATGGTCCCAGAGAACCGTAGGGATGTTCTCTCATTACAGGTTGTGGTAGTTTAATCCGAGGGTCACCATGCTTCAGGCAAGGGGAGAGTCCTTCAATGATAACCTCAGCCTCTGCTGGAATTGAACCCACGCTGTTGGTGTCACTCTGACCTGAGGAAGATAGCACAGACAGCAATTGCTCGAGAGGTGTTGCCTGAGGCTTAAACAATGGTCAGGGGTACCAGGGAGAACGCACTTGCCCCATTTTCAGTTGTACTTTATGCTTGCATTCATTTGCAAAAACAGAAGTGATTTTTGTTTTACATCCCAGCAGAAATACTCCCACCACACGGGGAGGGTCTGCCACAAACATTTCCTCCAAATGCCTGGAGTGTGACTTAAACCCACAATCTTCTGACTCAGAAGTGAGACTGCTACCCACTGAGCCACAAGTGACAAGTCAAAATTAAAGCTGTGAATTCACTTCAATGATTTCAGCAGGGATGGGAAGCTGCAATTTGAAGTAGAAACTTGAAATATTCCCATTAGAGCAGGGAAGGATCTCTTTCTCTCTCTCCCTTTGGGTACCGCAGACTGGAAAATGGAAGGTGTTTGGGACGGTAGAATGCCATTAACTGCAGAGAAGAATAAAGAGATTTTAAAGGGTCACCAGAACCAAAACATTAATTCTGCTTTCTCTCCACAGATGCTGCGTGACCCACTGCGTTTCTCGAGCAACGTAGGCAGCAGATTTCATCCCAATAGGACATTAGAGGTCCTGAGGAAGGTCACTCGGCCTGCAACATTAACTCCGAGTTCTCTCCATAGATGACGCCAGAGCTGCTGAGCTTTTCCAGCAATTTCTCTTTTTGTTCCTCATTTACAGCATCCACAGTTTCTTCGGTTTTTGTTCAAGATCCACTTGGGTTTTCCAAAAAATCAGCAATGCTTCATTACCGTCATCAGACTCCTAATTCCAGACTTTTATAGCATTTAATTTCCACTATCTGCCATAGTGGGATTCAAACCTGGGGCCCTAGAACATTATCTGGGTCCTCCGGTCTAGGGATTATACCGTTAAATTTTAAAAGTTACAAAAAGTGAAGATGTGAAGTTACAAATGGGGTGAATACAGGGAAAGAATATTTTTTGATACAGAAATTTATTGACAATTCTCAAATGGAGAGCAAGATTAAGGTAACAGAAAGCTGCGGCACAGAAGGATTTGGGATTCCTCGTGCATAAATCACAAAAAGTGAACATCAGAGTTCAATAGGTTATTCAAAAGGAAATGGAATATAAAAGTAGGAAGGTTTTGCTAAAACTATCAAAGGTACAAGTCAGATCACAGATGGACCACTGGGAGCAGTTTTGAACTCTTTACCTCCCGAAAGATAGACTGGCATTAAAAGCCAGTCCAGAGAAAGTTCACTTGGCTGATACCGCAGGGACTGTCTTATGAAGAGAGGTTGAGGAGGTTGGGCCTGTATTCATTAGAGTTTAGAAGAATGAGAGGAGACCTTATTGAAACATATAAACAAGGTAGATGCAGAGAGGTTATTTCCCCTTGTGGGAGAGTCTAGGACCAGAGGGCATCATCTCAGAATAACGGATCGCACGTTTAAGGCAGAGATGAGGAGGAATTTCTTCTCTCAGAGAGTTGTGAATCTGTGGAATTTTTTTTTTTACTGCAGGGGGCTGTAGAGGCTGCTTCATTTAGTATATTCAAGGCTGACTCAGACAGATTTTTAGTCAGTAAGAGAATCAAGGGCTAGAGGGAAATGGCAGGAAAGTGGAATTGACGGTTATCAGATCAGCCACCATCTTGTTGAAGGGTGGAACAGACCTGAGGGGCTGAATGGCCTATTTCTATGTCTTCTGTTCTTAAAATTGTCTACAGGGAATTGTTGGAGCCTGGATCACCTTGCCACAGGGAAATGTCTGAATCAAGACATTTTTATTGGACGATTGGTTACAGTTTGAAGCAGGAATGGATACAGTGATATGGAAAGAAAGGGAGTGAAGGGAGAAGCAACACATAAAAGATCATCCACAAGTAAGACTGGCCTCTTTCTTTGCCAGAACCTTCAAAAGGGCATGTCCCAAAACAGGCTGCACGCTTTATGCTCGTAAATTAAGACCCTTCAAAATTTGAAGTGATGAAAAGGTTTGGCGGGGTAGACAAAGAGAAGGTTTCTCTACTCTTGGGGAAGACCAAAACTAGGAAGGCCTATATATGGAAGAAAGTCACCAATAAATCCAACATAGATTCAGAAGAAACAAGTTTACTGAGAGATTATTGGGAATGTGGGTCTTGATATCTCGGGGACTGGTTAAAACAATTTACTCTCTTTATGGGGAGGCTAAAAATAGAAACCCAGGAGGCAGAAAGGAATACGTTCCCAAGGTGAAATGGAAGAAAGTGGGAGGAAGTTAATGAGGAGCCTGCCCACTTGGCCAATCAGTTATAAATCCCATGTAATTCTAACCTCCTGTGGGCTTGCTCAGCCTGGGAAATAGTCTCAACTCTCTCTCCACAACTTAAGGTGAATGCAGCAGTTGATTAAAACCCTTTGAGCTTCCCAAAGGTGTGACACATTACCATTGAAAAGAAAGTTCCTGGTCCTATCTCTCTCAGTTGGCTGATAGCTTTTCCTGGCTGCTGCTCCCATTCTTCTTTGTCTTCCCAAAGCGTAGAGGTTTGGCATACTTATTAGCACTCAGGAGCTTCCATCTGCCATCCTCGGGTATGGAGGAGTCAAACTGGGATCGAGCTGGGGCATTATTTCCTAAGGAGCTGGCTCAGAATCTCACAATGGGATATATCCCTGCCTTGTCACAATGGCAGTGAAGTCAGGTCATTCATGACCTGGAAGATGATAATGCCATGACACTCCTCATTCCATGTTGCTAAGCAAAGAGTTGTAATGAATTGTTTCATCTTACAAAGCCTCATGACCGTGATGATGTCACAAACCTGAACTGGGCAGAAAAAAGTGAAATCATCGTAACAGATGCTTTATTAAAAAGGGGGATTAATGGGGTCGAAGCACCAGCTGCTGGGCTGAGGCACCCAGGATAGATATCTCCCCAGGGCTTTGATTCCACCCCACCCTCACCCTGACACTATATTGGATCAGCGCTGAGTCCCCGGCCTCCAACCTTTGCCCATCAATGTCTTCAGTATTCCAGATTTTGGGAATTAAACGAATGTGTTCAAGATCCTCAAACATTATTCATTGTCTGCCATTGGGTGTATGGGTGTGTGTGTGTGTGTGTGTGTGTGTGTGTGTGTGTGTATGTACACACATATATATTTATTCACGTATATATTTGTGTAGTAATTCCAATGACCTTATACAGGTTTATAAAATCATGAGGGACATGGACAGGGTGAACAGCCAAGGTCTCTTCCCAAGGTAGGGGAGTCCAAAACTAGAGGGCATAGGTTTAAGGTGAGAGGGGAAAGATTTAAAATAGATCTAAAGGGTAACATTTTCACGCAGAGTGTGGTGTGTGTATGGTATGAACTGCCAGACGAAGTGCTAGAGGTTGGTACACTGACATGTAAAAGGCATCTGAATGGGTATATATGAATAGGAAGGATTTACAGGGATATGGGCCAAATACAGGCAAATGGGACTAGATTAATGTAGGATATTTGGTCAGCATGGACAAGTTGGATGAAAGGGTCTGTTTCTGTACTGTACATCTCTATGACTCTACGTGTGTACTTGTGTGCGTGTGCGTGCGTGCGTGTGTACGTGTGCGGGTGTATGTGCGTGTGCACACACATGTAGACTCCATAATTCTCAGCCCAGTTAATGCCCGAGGTTCAATCAAACTGTTCGCAAGCTTGGTGCCCAATCCAACCCTAGGCTGAGCTTTTGACCCCATTCCCCTGTCATCATCAAAACCATCTACTTCCATTCCTGTCATCTGACACCTCCCCTGCCTCATGGTGCCAGATAATGAAACTCTCAGATTCCACTTTTCACACACAGTCAATGTTGCCCCGTACTCTGCTGGAAGCTGAGTTCATCCAAAATGCCTCACTGGTACTGCAATCCCTATAGACCATCAGCAGCTCCACCCTCAGTCTCCACGCTGTGCTCATCCTCTGGAAGCACCTCCACTTTAAATGCTCAGCTCCCTCTGTTCAAATCCTTCCACTGCCTCCCTCCCTATCTCTGTAACCTCTTCCAGTCCCTCAACCCTCCAGGGCAAATGTGCTTCGCCAATTTTGCACATTCCCAATTTTAAGCACTCCATTGCTAGTAGTTTTGTCGTTGGTTCCCTGGACCCTAAACTCAAGACTTTTTTTGCCCTGAACTCCCCTTTTTTCGCCCTGAACTCCCCTTTTTTCTGACTTTTCCCTCCCCTCTTTTAAACTGCTCCTTAAAATGGCACCACGGTGGCTCAGTGGTTAGCACTGCTGCCTCACAGTGCCAGGGACCCGGGTTCCATCCCACCATCGGGCGACTGTGTGGAGTTTGCACATTCTCCGTGTGTCTGCGTGGGTTTCCTCCGGGTGCTCTGGTTTCCTTCTACAGTCCAAAGATGTGCAGGCTAGGTGGATTAGCCATGGGAAATTGCCCATAGCGTTCAGGGATGTGTAGATTAGATGGGTTATAGGGGGATCGGTCTGGGTAGGATGCTCTGTGGGTCGGTGTGAACTTGTTGGGCCGAAGGGCCTGTTTCCACACTGTAGGAATTCTATGAAAACCCAATGCTTTAACCAGACTTTGGATGACCTAAACCAATATTTCCAAAACGTTTTCTCATCACAGATGCTGCCGGGCCTGCTACGTTTTCCACCAATTCCTGTTTTTGTTTTTTGATACAACAGGGTGCAGAGCTGGATGAACACCGCAGGCCAAGCAGCATCATGGGAGCAGAAAGGCTGACGTTTCGGGCCTAGGCCTGCTGTGTTCATCCAGCTCTGCACTTTGTTGTCTCGGATTCTCCAGCATCTGCAGTTCCTGCTATCTCTTTGTTTTTTGATATTTCCTCATGCGGCTCGGTCTCAAATTTTGCCTGATTGCCCTCCTGTGGAGCCCTTGGTTTACTACATGAAGGGTGCCATATGAATGCAATTTAGCTAACTCATGTCAGGCTCCCACCTGACCTAAACAGAAGCAAAGTGCTGCGTATGCTGGAGTTCTGAAATGAAAAAAAAGGAACAGAAAGTGCTGGATAAATCTCAGCAGGTCTGACAGCAGTTGTGGAGAGAGAAAAACAGAGTTAACATTCTGAGACTCATCTTTGGATTTGGTTGACTCTGTTTCTCCATTACTGCCAGAACTGCTGAGTTTCTCCAGCAGTCTCTGTTTATTTCACAAGAACATAAGAACATAAGAACTAGGAGCAGGAGTAGGCCGTCTGGCCCTTCGAGCCTGCTCCGCCATTCAATAAGATCATGGCTGATCCTTTCGTGGACTCAGATCCACTTACCCGCGTTCTCACCGTATCCCTTAATTCCTTTATTGTTCAAAAAAAATCTACCTTTTTTTTAAAAACATTTACTGAAGTAGCGTCAACTACTTCACTGGGCAAGGAATTCCATAGATTAACAACCCTCTGGGTGAAGAAATTCCTTCTCAGTTCAGTCCTAAATCTGCTCTCCCTAATCTTGAGGCTATGCCCTCTTGTCCTAGCTTCACCTGCCAGTGGAAACATCCTCTCTACTTCTATCTTATCTATTCCCTTCATAATTTTATATGTTTCTATAAGATCCCCCCTCAATCTTCTGAATTCCAATGAATATAATCCCAATCTACTCAGTCTCTCCTCATAAGCTAACCCCCTCAACTCCGGAATCACTGGAGTTAAGTGGGCCGTTTATGACCGTGGACAATCAAATGTAAAAATCCTAGTGTTTCAATGTCCTGTTGATTGTGATCTGCATGTTTCCAGATCAACAAGACTCCCAACTATTCATATGGCAGGACACCAGTTAGAAGACAGCAGTTTTGGACGGTCTAGGGACACTTCCCAGCCATCGGTTATAAATTGGCACCAAGAAGAGAATGGGCCCAGCTTATCCATCTAAAAAAGGTTTTATGGATTTGGGAAAAGCAGCAGTGTCTATGGATGTCTGTTCCCAAAGGCAGGCTCCCCATCACATTGCTGCAGATCACACTTGAAGTCACAGCCACACACCTGAGGCAGATACATTATGGTTACCACTCCAGGCACATCTTAATATTCACCTGTGGGACATGGGCATCACTGGACAGGCCCAGCACTTACTGCCCATCTCTAGTTGTCCCCTTGAGAAGGCGAGCTGCCTTCTTGAACCACTGCAGTCCATGTGCTGTAGTTAGAGCTACAGTGCCCTTAGGGAGGGAATTCCAGGATTTTGACCCAGCAACACTGAAGGACCGGCGATATATTTCTGAGTCAAGATGGTGAGTCACTTTGAGAGGATCTTGCGTGGGGTGGTGTTCCCATGTATCTGCTCCTCTGTTCCTCAATCACATCAGCCAGACTGCTATAACTGAACAGGTGCTGCACTGTCGGAGGTGTCAGATGGGATGTTAATCCGAGGTTAGAGTTTCAGGTGGAGATGTAAAAGGTCCCTTGTGGCCATGACTGGGATAGAAATGGAGGCAGTATGCTCTGCTCGTGCCTCCATGACAAGCACTTAAACAGGATTTGTGGTCATTTTCACATTGCTGTTCGTGGGAGCTTGCTGTGCCAAAAAAAAAGGCTCTGCTCACTTCTGACATCAGAATAATGGCTGCATTGCAAACATACTTCAATATTACAATGTGCTTTGATTCATCCCGAGGTCATGGAAGGTTTGATGGAAACCTCTCTCTATTTCTTCCTGTTTCAGGTTTTTATTGACTCTGTTAGTCTGAGTGAAATAATTGCTGGGGTCGGGGGAAGATACAGGGTTTGGTCGTCTTTTCATTTCAGGCTACTCAGCGTGTAATTAACTCGTCTTTACATGAGAGGAATAGCAGTTTCCAGGCTACAGATAGCTGCCTGTTTGCACAGCGCTGAAACCAAACAGGTCCATTAAACTAAACGATAGACTATGGTTGCTATGGGGATAAATCAACCAGTGCTGATCAGATTCTCATTTTGCTATGACCCTCCTCTTATCCTCCTCTCACTTCTGAGACGGTGTAAAAAGCATTCACACATTTAAGAGGAGAGTCAGTTTTCAGAAAGCAAATTCAAATGCAAACTGGAAGGGGGATTTTGAAAGCTCTGGTGTTAAGGGATGGGGAGCCATTGTTGGACAACTGGACCCCAGAGTGGATTCCAATCCAGGGAGCAGGGGTTTCAGTTAGTTGAAGACCATGGAGGATGGAAGGTGGGAGATCAAACAGTGGGGCATTAGACCAATCAGAACATGATGATGACATAGGCAAGGGTGTCAACTGAACATAAGGCGTGAGAGGGAAGGAGAGGGCTGATGTTCAAGATGGAAATAGGCGGTGGATAGGGTACGGTATTGGGAATGGGGCCAGGGTGGCAAGATTGTGAACAGCCTGGATAGTCTAGGCCAGGGTGGAATCGTTGGCAAAGGTATTAAATTAATCTCGGGGGGGCCAATGACAAGAAGCTGAATGGTCTAGATCCTGTCTTGGTGGGTTTGGAATGAGGGAGGTTCGAAGGAAGGGGGAGCTGTTCTGGGATAACTCCATGATGCATTCCCACCGTCAGGGAACATTCCCAGGAGAGGGTTTGTGTGTGGCAGGATTGGCTATACATCTTATAGGGGCAGACAGCCCATTATGGTGCTGACACTCACCTGTCCTTCAGCACCATCATTGGTTCTGAAGGGGTTAACATTAGAGACTGAGTTAGACTCCACCCCATCTAGTGATGTCATAAGGACTCGGGTGCGGAAAGACAGAACATTGTGGGATCTTGAAGGGGACGGGCCTGCTACAGAGTCATCTACAGCACAGAGAAAGGTCAAACTAAGAACACAGGAGAAGTACAGCACAGGAACAAGCCCTTCAGCCCTCTAAGCCTGTGCCGATCATTATGCCCTAACTAAACTACAAAACAAATCTTCTGCCCTTATTTGGTCCATGTCCCTCTATTTCCTACCTATTCATGTAACCATCTAGATGCCTCTTAAATGTTGCCAACATGCCTGTTTCCACCACCTCCTCTGGCAATGTATTCCAGGCTCCTACCACACTCTGCATGAAAATCTTCCCTCGCAAATCTATGCCTCTCATAATTTTGTAGACCTCTGTCAGGTCTCCTCTCAGCCGCCATCTCTCCAGTGAAAACAATCCCAGTCTTTTTAACCTTTCCTCATGGCCAATGCCCTTGAGACCAGGCAACATCCTGGTGAACCTTCTCTGCATTAAGGTTTTTGAGTAGATTTGTAGCTCGGGTTATGGATGTTGTGGTTGGTTGGCTCGCCAAGCTGGTTCATTGTTCCGCAGTTTCATTGGAGGCTGCACTGATGATGTTACCCAGCAGGGTAATAAAACATCTGCGGAACAACAAACCAGCTCGGCAAGACAACCAACCACAACTTCCCTGCACTCTCTCCAAAGCTTCCCTTGCTTCTGGTAGTGTGGTGACCAAAACTGCACACAATACTCCAAATGCAGCCTAACCAGGGTTTTATATAGCTGCAACATGTTTTGCCAACTCTTGTACTCCACGCACCAGGCGATGAAGGCAAAACATGCCATATGCTTTCTTAATCACCTTGGCCACCGGTGTTGCAGCTTTTAGGTAACTGTGAACCTGCCTGCCCAGATCCATCTGTATGTTAATGCTCCTAAGGGTTCTGCCATGTGCAGTATAATTCACCTAAATTTGATCCTCCAAAATGCATCATCTCGCATTTTTCTGGATTAAACTCCATCTGCCATTTCTGTGCCCAAGTCACCAATCTATCTATATCCTGATCCTTTCACAATCGTCAGCACTATCAGTAACCCTACCAATCTTCACGTCATCTACAAACTTACTAATCAGACCACCCACATTTTCCTCCAGATCAATTATATACACTACAAACAACAGAGGACCTAAGACTGATCCCTGTGGAACACCACTAGTTACCGATCTCCATTCTGAAAGACACCCTTCCATCACTACCATCTGTCTTCCATGACCAGGCCAATTTTGTATCCACCTAGCCAGGCCACCCCGAATCCCTTGTGATTTTAGTTTTGGTACCAATCTGCCATGTGGGACTTCATCAAATGCCTTACTGAAGTCCATATAAACTACATCTATAGGCCTTCCCTTATCAATTATCTTTGTCACCTCTTCAAAAAATTCAATCAGATTCGTGAATCATGACCTTCCCCATACAAAACCATGCTGCCTGTCACTAACTAGTCCATTTTCTTCCAAATGTGCATATATCCTGTCTCTCAGTATCTAATCCAAGAGCTTCCCCACCACAGACGTCAGGCCCATCAGCCTATAATTTTCTGGATTATCCCTGTTTCCTTTCTTAAACAATGGAACAACATTGGCTAATCTCCAGCCCTCTGGAACCTCACCTGTGATCAAACAGGATATGAAGATATCTGCCAATGCCACAGCTATTTCTTCCCTTGCCTCTCGCAGTAACCTGGGATAGATCCCATCTGGTCCTGGGGACTTGTCTATCTTAATGCAAGTTAGGATACCCAAAACTTCCTCCTTCAATATGTTGACATTCGCTAGAGTATTCACACACTCATCCCTGACCTCAGCATCAGTTATGTCCTTCTTCTTGGTGAACACTGATACAAAGTACTCACTAAGGCTGTCTCCCGCTTTCTGTGGCTCTACAAACAACTTCCCTCCTTTGTCCTTGAGTGGGCCTACTCTTTCCCTTGTTACCCACTTTCTTCTAATATATGCATAAAAAGCCTTGAGATTCTCTTTGACCCTGTTTACTAAAGACATTTCATGGCCCTTTTTAGCCATTTTAATTCTGCGTTTAAGTTCCTTCCTAATTTCTCTATATTCCTCAAGGGCTTCATCAGTTTGTAGCTGCCTAGACCTATTGTACGCTTCTTTTTCCTTTTGACTAAGCTTACAATTTCCCTCGTCATCCATGGTTCCTGGATTCTGCCATTCCGAGCCTTCAGTTTTGCAGGGACACGCGTGTCCTGCACTTTAATCAACTGGTCTTTAAAAGCCTCCCACATGCCAGACGTGGATTTGCCCTCAAATAACTGCTCCCAATCCACATTCCCCTGTTCCTGTCTAATTTGGATGTAATTGGCCCTTGCCCAATTAAGCACCCCCACCTTCAGCCCATTCCCATCCACGCTAATCAGAAACAACCACCTACATATTCTAATCGCATACTCAGTGAAATGTTGGCTCTTGTTGTTGTACAGAGCCACCTTCAGCTCTTCTCGTATTTGTCAAGAAACTGTAGGATAATAGATTCGAATCGATTCTGAAGAAGGGTCTAGGCCCGAAACGTCAGCCTTCCTGCTCCTCTGATGCTGCTTGGCCTGCTGTGTTCATCCAGCTCTACACCTTGTTATCGTAGGATAATACAGTTATTCACCTCATCCTAGTACCAGGGAAATCAGCTATCCTCAGGCGCTGGAAGTGCTGATTTGGTTACAGACCTGTTATTTTAATCTCTCCTTCCTCCAACATTGCCATTGCCCTGAAATTCCAGGAATGCTCCCGACCGTGCTAAATCCCAGGGAAGGCCAAATGCTGGTATTTAAGAGGCGACAGTCAGAAGTTAACACCCCTGCTACCAACATAAAAATCCAGTCCATATAGCGGCGGCCAGAACCATGGGTCATAAAATATCAGATAGTCACGAATAAATCCGAAAGGGAATTCAGGAGAAACCTCTATCCCCCAAAGAATGCTGAGAATGTGGAACTCACAGTCATGGAGGGACAAAGTCCTTTGAAGGGGAAGTTAATTAAACACACGAAGAAGCAAATAAAAGAATAGGTGATAAGTTGAGATGAGGAAGGGTAGAACGAAGCTTATGTAGCACATGAACACCAGCACAGAACCCTGGGCCAAAGGTTTGTTCCCAAGCTCTCCTTGCTGTAGGTTCTCTGTTAATGAATGTGCCAAAAGAGGATGGGTGGTTAATCGCACTGCTTGCAGCCCACATCATGTTCCCTCTCACACAGCTGACTTCCTCATTTTTAATCTAATGTCCTGATCTTAATCCCAGTTCCCCAATTCACGCAGAGTTGAAAAACTGTTTAACTAACTCGCACGTGAAGGCAGTTCTATTGCCAGGTCCTTTTCAACCTCAACCTGAAATTGTCATGGAGTATTTTTAAGTCTTTCCTGCCTCATTCTGTCTAATATTGGCTACCTCAGGCAATTAGTTTTTGGTCAGCATGTACAGCCACTCATTTCCAGAGCACTGGAGGAGACAGTAATGCCAAGGGGGGCATGCAGTGGGGTTGCAGATTCATTTCCTTGGTGAGGGAAACGCAGTTTAGTTTCCACATCTTAGATTCCTGGTTGTCCTCAGGAGCCAGCCACATCTCCGAGGATCACAACATAATGATCAAGCGTTCTCTTGCAGAATGAAGCAACACAAAAGAGAAGGGTCCAGACCCACAACGTCAGCTTTCCTGTTCCTCTGATGCTGCTTGGCCTGCTGTGTTCATCCAGCTCTACACCTTGTTATCTCAGATTCTCCAGCATCAGCAGTTCCTACTATCTCACAACACAGAACGATTTGGCCCATTGTAACCGGTGCTGGCTCTTTGAAAGGGCTAGCCAATTAGCTCCACTGCACAGCTGCTTTCCTGTGTCTCTGCAATTTCTTTCTTTTTTAAGTGTTTATCTAAGTTCCTTTGAAGGTTATGATTGAAACTGCTTCCATTGCCCTTCTAGACAGACCATTCAGATTAGAATAACTCACTGTGTCAAAACAATTGCAGCACATTTGACTAATTGGGTATTTGTTCCAAAGCATAGGCTCAGATATGATGGGCCAACTGGTAGCCTCCTTGTGCTGCGAGGTTCTGTTTCTTAAATAACTCGAGTTTTTCACCTATTACTTGCACACTGTCTCCCTCCCCTCACAATCATTATCCTGCTGCTACTTACAGACAGAGGTGAATATTTCACTTTGTCATAGATTCATAGAGCATGGAAACAGGCCCTTTGGTCCAAGTAGTCCATGCTGAACACAATTCTAAATTAGTCCCACCTGCCTGCTCCTGGCCCATATCCTTCCAAACCTTTCCTATTCATGTACTTATCCAAATATCTTTTAAACGTTGTAACTGTACCCACATCCACCACTTCCTCAGGAAGTTCATTCCACACATGAACCACCCTCTGTGTAAAAAAAAACTTGCCTCTCATATCTTCTTCAAAATCTCTCTCTTCTCACTGTAAAAATGTGCCCCCTTGTCTTGAAATACCCCATCCTAGGGAAAAGGCACTTACCATTAACCCTATCTATATCCCTCATGATTTTATAAATTTCTTTCAGGTCATCTCTCAACGTCCTGTGCTCCAGTGAAAAAAGTCCCAGCCTTTCTGTATGACTCAAATATTCCATACCCAGTAACATCCTGGTAAATCTCTTCTGAACCCTCTCTGGCTTAATAATATGCTTTCTAAAACTGGGTGACCAGAACTGGACCCAGTGCTCCAGAAGAGGCCTCACCACACTCAGGTGGAGGAACATGTTCACCAGAATGGAAGGGATTTGAACCCTGCTCTGTTCTGAATTAGTGGAGGTAGTCATGAGCCCAATGTTCAGTTTTGTCCCACTGGGTTTGGACCATGTATATACCCAGCTGTAAATTCTACAAGTCTGGTAAAGACCAGGATGAAGCACCAAGAGGAGAGTAAGGAAGGGACACCCGATGGGATATCACTTTCAACTGGGCCGTTCTGGGACATTATGAGGAAACACTCCTTCAAACCAGTGGAGTGGAAATCTGGAATCCTCTTCCCTAAACACTACTGAAGCTGGGGCTGGGAAAAGTGGGTGGAGAAGGGTCTGAACATCAACTGGAAGACCAAAGATTAAAACTGAGATTGGATAGGTGCATTGCTGCCTTTTTGGATTTGGGAATTCAGCTATGGATCAGTCACGATCAAACTGAATGGTGAAACAGGCTCAAACGGCCACTTTCTCTTCAATATTTCCTGCAAGGTGTTCACAACACACTGACCAAAAGGAAGGTACAAACATCATATGTGCATAATTTTCAAAAATTATGATTCAGTATTGGGACTCTCACTTTTGATAGAAACACCGACAGTAAGGCCATAAAACCATAATATATAGGAGCACAATTGGGCCATTCAGCCCATCAGGTCTACTCGGCCATTCGATCATGGATGATATATTTCTCAAACCCATTCTCCTGCCTTCTCCCTGTAACCCTTGATCCCCTCTCCAATCAAGAGCCTACTTATCTCTGTCTTAAACATGCTCAATGACTTGGCCTCCACAGCCCTCTGTGGTAATGAGCTCCACAGATTAACCAACCTCTGGCTGAAGAAATTCCTCCACATCACAGTTCTAAAGTCTCTTTGCGGAGTCTGTGCCCTCAGGTCCTGGTCTCTCCTATTAGTGGAATCATTATCTCCACATCCACTCTATCCAGGCCTCTCAGTATCCTGTAAGTTTCAGTCAGATCCCCCCTCATCTTCTAAAACATTCACAGAACTAATTCAGGAACTGAAAAAGGGTCACAGATCAAACATTAACATTATCTTTTTTCCACATCTTCCGATTGCTTTCTGCAGATCCTTTGTCTCTATAATCAAAGACCTACTGTCTATGTTTAGGACAAGTGTCAATTATGAAATTCTTAATCCCACTGAGCCTCTTTTATATTCATTCATGGGATGTGGGCCCAGCTCTAATTGTCCCTTGAACCGAATGTATTGCTATGGCTAATTCAGAAGGCATTTGACAGTTAACCATACTGCTGTGGGTCTGGAGTTACAGAGACTGAGTATGGATGGCAGAATTCCTTCTCTTAGTGAACCAAATGAGCTTTACAACAACTAACAGTTGTTACAATGGTCTAGTTTTTTTATTCCAGATTTTTTGTATTGCGTTCTAATTTCACCACCTACCATGGGGTGATGTTTCAAACACACGCGCACACAGCATTAGCGTGGATCATCAGCACAATGACATTATCACCTCTACTCACACCTCCTGTCTCCTCTACAACAGTAATCTCCCCAGGACAACAACCTTCAGAGATCTCTGTACGGCTCCAATTCTGGCCTGTTGCATATCCCACCTGCTTGGGCACTAATCTCTGAAATTCCCTCTCTACACCTCTCTCTCTCTCATTTTCCTCCTTTGTGACATCCTTTAAAATTTCTCTTTGACTCAGCTTTTAATCTCCTATCTCAACGTCTCCTTACTGTAGCTCGGTGCCAAATCCTGTTTGGTGATTGTCCGATAAAACTGCTTTGTTAAATGAAAGGTGCAATATTAGTGTTAGTTGTTATTGATAGATCGTAAGAAACAGGAACGGGAGTAGGCCATTCGGCCCCTCAAGCCTGCTCCACAACTCAATAGGATCACAGCTTATCCGACATTCCTTGCATCCACTGTCTTGCCCTTTCCTCGTAACCCTCGATTCCCTGACTGATCAAGAATCTATCTATCTCGGCCTTAAATATATGCAAGGTCTCTGCCCCCAAAGCTCTCTGAGGCTGGGAGTTCCAAAGGCTCTCAACTCTCTGAGAGAAGAAATTCCTCCTCATCTCGGTCGTCAACTGGTATCCCTTTATTTTGAGGCTTATGCCCCTTGGTCCTAGACCCTCCCAGGAGGAGAAACATCCTCTCAGCATTTGCCCTGCCAAGCCCCTTAAGAATCTGTATGTTACAATGAAAGGTTAGGGAACAGTCTAACCTCATCCTCTCATTCTTCTAAACTCCAGTGAGTAGAGTCCCAACCTGTTTATCCTTTACTGAAAAGACAATCCCTCCATACAATCCCTCCCAAATTTAAATTGCAATAATCCAATTATTATCACCAAAAGAATATTGCATTGTTGATTTCATTGCTGTGTGCACAAACTGACGTTTGTGAGATTACCACTGAGACTTGGCTTCAGCAGCACTATGCTAGCTGTGAAGGGTTATGGGGTGTCTTGAGGTGCTATATAAATGCAACTATTTCATTAATCATCAAATGGAGTATCTGCTAAAGCAAGGCCAGACATTCTTAGCATGCATTACTCTCAGAACACAAAAGGGGAGCTAAAGGAATTAATTAAACCAAAAACTGAATTCATGCATAGCCTTTTAACTCATTCACTGCTGAAATTCCAACAGGCGTTACACACACCCTGCAGTCCCTCTACTGGGCAGATTTTATCCAGTGCAACCCAGAGAGTTTATAGGAACAGTTTTGTGAGAATTATTAAAACCAAAAGTTCACACGCTCAAGGAAAGGAAAGCTTTGGTGGTGGAATTTATTTCTCTTCAAAAGGCAGATAGCATGCAAAGAAAAGGCCTCGCTTCTGACAATCTTAAACCATGAAAGAGAGGAAATACAAGCAGGAAACAGTGACCAGAGTTTACACAGAGGTGAGGCTCCTCGCGAGCCAGTACAGAGAAGGGATTGAACTCCGAGTAACATAGGAAACGTGGTCACTGGGGAGGGGGAGAGGGAGAGGCCCTGAAGGGATATATTATAGTATTTCACAGACTGTTCCCTAATAAGTTTTCTAGAAAATCCTAGTGACCAATCAATGTCGTTAAATGCTACAGAACAAATCAGATGACTAGTGCTAGTAACAAAATCATTATGATGCAGAGGGAGGCCATTCGATCCATCATACCTGCTCTATAATCTTGTCCAGTTTTATTTTTTATTCACTCATGGAATGTAGGTATCGCTGGCTGGGAGAGCATTTACTTTCTGTCCCTAGTTACCCTTGAGAAGGTGATGGTGAGCTGCTTTCTTGAACTGCTACAGTCCGTGTGCCGTAGGTAGATCCACAATGCCATTAGGGAGGGAATTCCAGGATTTTTTTCCCCAGTGACACTGAGGGAATGGCAACATATTTCCAAGTCAGGATGATGAGTGGCTTGGAGGGGAACTTGCAGGGGGTGGTTTTCCCTTGTATTTGCTGCCCTTGTCCTTCTAGATGGAAGTGGTCATGGGTTTGGAAAGTGCTGTCTAAGAATCTTTGGTGAATTTCTGCAGTGCATCTTGTAGATAGTACACACTGCTGCTACTGAGCGTCGGTGGTGGAGGAAGTGAATGCTTGTGGGTGTGGTACCAATCAAGCGGCTGCTTTGTCCTGAATGGTGTCAAGCTTCTTGAGTGTTTTTGGAGCTGCCCCCATCCAGGGCAAGTGGGGAGTATTCCATCACACTCCTGACTTGTGCCTTGTAGATGGTGGACAGGCTTTGGGGAGTGAGGAGGTGAGTTACTTGCTGCAGTATTC
The DNA here is from genome assembly GCF_021869965.1 of Rhincodon typus. Taxonomy (NCBI): domain Eukaryota; kingdom Metazoa; phylum Chordata; class Chondrichthyes; order Orectolobiformes; family Rhincodontidae; genus Rhincodon; species Rhincodon typus. The sequence goes on from NC_063340.1 coordinate 89,301,743, forward strand.
TGAGCCTCTGACCTGCTCTTGTAGCCGCTATGTTTATGTGGTGAGTCCAGTTGAATGTCTGGTCAATGGTAAGCCCAGGATGTTGATACTAACACCATTGAATGTCAAGAGGTGGTGGTTAGGTTGTCTCTTATTGGAAATGGCCATTGCCTGACATTTGTATGGCATGAATGTTACTTGCCACTTGTCGGCCCAAGCCTGGATATTGTTCAGACTTTGCTGAATTGACTGCTTCAGTATTTGAGGAGTTGTGAATAGTGCTGAACATTGTGCAATCATCAGTGAACATCCCCACTGCTGACCTTACGATGGAGGGAAGGCTCTATGATCTAGTGCCAATCTCCTGCCTTTTCTCCATATTCCTACACACCATTTCTATCTGAAATCCATCCAATGCTCTGTCACTACGTTAAATTGTCTATTCAGGGGATTGTCGGTGCTGATGGTGATGGAGGTGGCCCGTCTCACCTCGCTCTGTGTAGGACCAGTGGCAAGTTCGAGTTTTAATTGCCCTGAAAACAACCAGATTCCTTTAAGCCAGTTCTCCTTGGAACCATGAGAGTTGATTGATGCCTGAATAATCTGCCATTGCAACTGGTCTAATAGTGAAAAGTCACAATACTGGGACTACCTCTCTAAGGGCATTGCGGGTCCACAACGGACTACAGAGGTTCAAGAAGGCAGCTCACCCCCACCATCTCCAAGGGCAACTAGGGATGGGTAATGAATGCTGACCCTGCCAGCAACACCCACACCTTATGAGCAAATTTTTAAAAAAGTATTTGAGTAACATAATAAAAAAGTAACATAGGCAAAGGAAGGAAAGGATGATGGGAGGAAGGAAATAAAGAAATAAAATGGCTTGCATTATTACGGCAACTTTCCCAACCTCTGGATACTCGGAAGCTCTTCAGAACCAGTTGTGAAACAGTGCAGTCACTACTGTAATGTGGTTAGCATGACAAGCCGTTTTTTGCATAGCAAGATCCCACATACACACACACCAATGTGATGATGAGCAGATGATCTGCATTGGCAATGCCAGTTCACAAGAGATGCTTCTTCAAAACACGGCCCTGGGATATTTTATACACACCTGCAGTGGCAGATACGGCCTTGGCTTAACATCTCATCTGAAAGATGGGTCATGTACATACGCTGCACCGTATTATCTTCAGTTTTCAAAGGATACATCATCCATGAATATGACAGCTATGAATATTTACTGTCACAGTGGGCTCACGACACATGACGATACTCCCAATGGTGCTTTAATGCAGTGAGACTTCAGCCCCGCTTTATAAGTGACAATTGAAAGACTCACCCTGCTCAGCAACCTCCTTGAGAACTCCTCTCCTTATCAGCTCTTCCCGACTCTGTCTCGTTGATATCTTCCTTTCCAACACTATCAACGAACAGGGAGAAAGAGAGAAAGAGAATGGGTTAAATGTAGCAAATTATTGATCAATAAGGGATGGTCTACATTCAGAGATCTCCCTGAAATTCCAGGAGCAGAAAATACAAGGTGAATGTATGAAATAGCTCCACAGAGGCTGGTGTCATGTCACCAAGTCGCCCTTTATTTAGACATGGAAAGCCCTCGACTCTGATCCAGCTTCTTCACAGCCAGCTCTCAGAGTGTTAGAACCCTTGACACTCCTGTTTATATCCATCAGCCAGGGCTCCCTGATTGGACCAGGTTAACAGCCCCAATCAGGGAACTCATGTACTGTAATGTCCAGCCAGCTGACCTCTCTATAATCATTACACACTGTGGCAAAGATCTACATTTCCGAAGGAAAATTGTAATTCCAATTTCACAGAGTGCATCTAGCTGCGATGGTGGTGAAATATATATTCACGATGAAGACACTAACAGAGAGGAATTAATTTCTGAAGGAGCTAATAGCAGAGTGGCTTAACACCTGGATCTGAATTACCCCCAACCCAGCCTGTTGCAGTGAGGGGCTTCTTTTTACCGATCGATGTGTAATCAGACAAGGGAAACTCTAATTTGGTTTTGGGAAGAGGGAAGCCAACAACACAGTCTGACCCTAATTGGGAACACAATTCTGAATTTCACTCAACAGGAACCAAAGGAAGAACTGTTTTGGGGACCGAAGTTTCCCCTTAAGGCAGCAATAGAGAGTGGTCATGATGACAAAGTCTTTACTTTCATTCTTTCATGGGTTGTGAATGTTACTGATAACTCCAGCATTTAGTGTCCATGAGAAGGTGGTGGTAAGCTACTTGAACCGCTGCAGTCTATGTGCTGTAGGTAGGCCCACAATGCCCTTAGGGAGGGAATTCAGGACTGTAACCCAGCGACAGAGAATGAATGGTGATATATATATTTTCAAGCCAGGATAGTGTGTGGCTTGGAGGGAAACTTGGAGGTAGTGGTGTTCCCATGTATCTGCTACCCTTGTCCTTCTAGGAGTATTGGTCAGGGGTTTGAAAGGTGCTGTCAGAGGAACCTTGGTGAGTTACTACAGTTGATCCTCTAAACCAAGTAGACACTACTGCTACTGAGCATTGGTGGTGGAGGGAGTAATCGTTTGTGGATGTGCTGCCAATCAAATGGGCTGCTTTGTTGTCAAGCTTCTTGAGTGTTGTTGGGGCTGCACCCATCCAGGCAAGTGGGGAGTTTTCCTGACTTGTGCCTTGCAGATGATTGTCAGGCTTTGGGGAGTCAGGAGGTGAGTTACTTGATACAAGATTCTGAGCCTCTGATCTACTCTTGTAGCTGCAGCATTCATGTGGCTGGTCCAATTCTATTTCCTATTCTAGGAACTCCTAGAATATTGATGCTGGGAGATACTTTGATGGGAATACCTTTGAACCCTAAGGTGCGATGGTTGGATTCTCTCCTTGAAATGATTATTGCTTGATGCTTGTGCGGTGCAAATGTTACTTGCCACTTTTCATCCCTAACCTGGATATTATCTAGGTCTTGGTCTTATTCAGTATCTGACGAATCACAAATGGTGCTAAATATTGTGGAATCATCAACGAACATATCCATTAACTCTCACTTCCCCTCTGGAGTTCAGCCCTACTGTCCATGTTTGAACCAGGGTAGAAGTCAGGAGCTGAGTGGCCCTGGTGGAACTTAAATGCAGCTTTTGTTGCTAAACTGTCACTGGTTGACAGCACTGTCAACGATAATTTGGATAATCAATGGCCAGCTTGGATTTGTGCTGCTTGTTAAGTACATAACAGTACTTACTTGGGCAATTTTTCACATTGTCTGGTAAATGCCAGTGTTGTAGCTGTACTGGAACAGCTTGGCTAGGGGAGCGGCAAATTCTGGAGCACAAGTCTTCAGTACTTTTCCCAAATGTGGTCAGGGCCCGTAGCGTTTGCAATATCCAATGCCTCCAACTCTTCTTTGATGTGGAGTGAATCAAATTGGTTGAAGACTGTCAATTCTGATGCTGGGAGCTCAAAAGACAAATCAATCACTCTGCACTTCCTGTTGGCGATGAATAAAAATGCTTCATCCTGGTCTTTCACACTGATTTCAGAAAGATATGAAAAAACATGGATCTATCAGATGCGCACGGGAAAGGATACTGATTGATTTGGAGGGAAATTAAACCTCAGCTGATGGCTCTCTTTGTAAATGACCTGAAAACCCTTGAAGATAGTCAAAAACACTAATTACACAATGTTTAATTCTCCAGACAGCACAGCACTGCTGTGGTGAATGGATGACTGAATAGATGTGTGAGTGAGCGAGAGATTGAGTGGGAGAGGAAGAGACAGTGAAAAATTAAATGGGGGAGGAAGGGGAGGGGAAAAAGATAAAGACGACAGGAAAGAACTACTGAGCAGATGAGAATGCAAGAGAATGGGAGATGGAACGTCGAGAGTGTGAGTGAAAAAGGGAGAGTCTTACAGGATGGAAATAGACCCTTCGGCCCAACTAGTCCTTGCCAATCAGGTTTCCTAAACTGAACCAATCCCATATCCCATCCCTGCAATAATCCTACAGTTCATCTTTGATAACGTGCTATGCTTTACACACAACGGGCAGACTGGGCAATTTAATGACTGGTACAAAAGATGACAGTTCCAATAACACTGCACTCCTGCAGCATTGCACTGAAGTGATAGCCTTGATGTCCTGTTCAGCTCGATGGCTTGGGTCTTGAATCTACAGCCTGCTGATGCCGAAGCAGAGTGCGAGCTCATGATCCACTGCCACCATAAACAACCATGCCCATTGCAAAACTCTGGAGGTTAACTTTAATGATGCAAACTAACAACCTAGTCTATTTATACCAAACGTGATTTGTGAACATGTCAAATTGGCATTGGCGTGGAGTGTGTTTATGGCGCTCGGGAATCTAGGATCCAATTTCCTGGCTCCGACGTCCTCAGATTCCAGAGACCCTGTCAAAAGGCCCATGCACTGACTCTGCCTAGAGACAGCTAGACAGCTAGACAGCTAGATCAATCTGTATCAGTACAAGAAGCTGGCTGATATTTGAGGTCTCCCAGAGTCAGGGCTGCACTAATGACGTTGATGTTCCCCAGCAACCATTCCATTTATCTACTCTGAAACCATGGTGTTTAATGGAGCAGCTTGAGATAATCCATCTGCTGAAAAAAATTCATTAACTGACACCTCACCTGTCCCTTCCAAACCGATGGTAAACAATTACATGAAATTATGACAAGAGGCAGAATATGCTCCCCCACCGACTGTTCCAAATGCCTCCTTAAGTCATTCTTGGGATCTTGCTGTGCCATGACTCCCCTTCAAAGTAATTCCTTGAAAGTGAAGCATGCTCTAAAGCGATTCATAAATGCTTGATGCATTTCCTTTGCTGAAATTAACCCTGCGGCTTGTAATCCTGTTCTTAAGCAGATATTAAAAGCATGCCTTTGTGAAGGCATTAATTAGCACAGTGTTAACAAATGTACTTTGAAAGAGAGTCTGTTCCATCTTTCCATGACTCTGACTGGAAAGAAAGCTTTCTCTAATCCCCAGCCCTGCTTGATGATAACTTTGTTTAGAAGCTGTCCAGTTCTGCATGTGGAACAAAATAATTTGCTTCAATTCACATTTTCTGCATGTTTCGAGTGTTTGAAAAATTCCAAAGAGGAAAAGCACAATTTTGTCAACAAATCAAGGCTTCAACAAAACACAAGTCACCTTGAAGTAAGTGTCATGCAAAGGACATAAATCCATTTCAATATAAACAAGTGTGAGGTGGTGCATTTTGGCTGGATGAATTTCCAAATCACAATACAGGTCAAAGGAGCAAAATGATTCTCAAATGAATGAAAGCAGCAATGGGGTTTATTCAAGTTACAAAAAGTGCAAGCAAAGCATTGGAGTATATTTCTAGAATTTAAAAGTTACATTTAAACTGCTGCAAAACCTTTGTTAAATGACGTTAAAGAATACTGAAATGGTTGTGGTCTCCCCGTGATGTAACGGGATACAGAGACGGGGGAGAAGGTGTAAAATTCATTTATAAAGACGATAGGAGAACTGACCAATTATAATTATTAGGAAAGACCAGACCTACAGGGGTTTCTCTCTTTTACCAAAAAGGGGTGAACTGATTGAGCTCTTTAAAGTTACAATGTTGTTTGGCAAGGTCAGCATAGAGAAGGTGAAGAGAAGCAATTAATGAGGTCGGCAAATTGCTTTACTATGGAATAAAAACAAATTTCTGGAAACACTCAGCAGCTCAGGATCAATGCAGAGAGTAATGTTTCGACTCAGTGACAGTGCATCAAAACTGGGTCAATGACTGTGTGTCATCAAACCACAGTGTGTCATTCTAACCACAGGCACACTGCCTGGCCTGGACAGCGTCTCCAGAATTTTTATTTTATTTCTCCTTTTGTTTCTGACCTTCAGCATCTGCTGTACTAACTCTGATATCTATGTAGCTCCTTTAAAGCAGTAAACATTCTAGCGAGTTTTGCAGGAATCTCAAAACTAAACTTGACACCAACCATATCAGACGATACTTGCGAAGAGACTCAATGGGCGGATGGCTGACTTCTGTTGTTTAGGAAGTTCTAAAAGAGCACAGAGATGTGGACAATAGAATAGAATAGAACATCCTTTATTGTAACTTGTACTCCAGTACAGAAGTACAGTGAAAGGTTTGTACAATGGCTACGTTTCAATGTTGCCATCTTAGGTACAAGTACCTAGGTACAAATCTTAGAGTAAAAAAAACCCATAGTTTTGTTATACAAAAGAGGATTAAAAGGAAAGCAGAAGCATCACTTACAGTGTCTGAGAATGAGTTAGGAATAAGGTAGTTAGAACATTGTGAAAAGGATTTAAATTACAATCGGATAAAGAATTCCAAACAGCAGCAGCTCAGCTCATGGTACCAGACTCAAGTCCAGCAACTATCCCCACATGGCTCCAGCCCCCAGTCCGCTCCTCACCGGCACTCAGCAGCAACAAGGTTAAGTCGCGCTGTACTGGGATTCGCTTCACCTCGTGCCGCTCCGACACTTGGGATTCCCATGTGCCGCTCTCGGACTTGGGATTTGCCATCTGCTGTCGCTCCGGGACTCAGCCCGGCCCACACTCGTTCTGCTGCAAGGTAGTAGGGAAAGAATTCCAGGCTGTGAGATGGTGGAATGATCGAATCGGAGATACTCAGCAGGTCAGAATTAGAGAGGTCTATACCTCAGAGGGTTGTAGGGCTGAATGAAATGACAGAAAAAGGGTCAGGTCACAGAGGAATTCAAACACAAGGATGAGAATTTTAAAATCAAGGCATTGCTTAACGGGGAATCTCTGTAGGTCATGAGTATAGGGATAGCAGATGGAACAGGACTTGGAAAAAGTTGAGGTGTGAACAGTAGAGCTTTGGTAGGCCTCAGGTTTACAGGGTGTAGAATGTGGGAGGTCCAGACAGGGGCAGAATCATAGAATTTTACAGTACATAGGGAGGCCATTCGACCCATCATGTCTGTACCAGCTCCTGAAAGAGCTAATCCCATTCTCCAGCCCTAACTCCACAGCCCTCTAAATTCATGACTTCCAAATATACATCCAGCTTGCTCTCCGATGGAATCCGCCTCCACCACTCTCCCAGGCAGCGTATTCCAGATCCCAACAACTCTCTCAGTGTCGAAGTTTCTCCTCATCTCACTCCTAGCTCTCTTGCTGACAATCTTCAAACTGTGACCCCTAGTTACTGACATACCAACCAGTGGTTATATTGGAACAGTCACATCGAGAAGTTATATGGGCATGGATTTCTGCAGCAGGTGAGTTGAGGCAGCAAGGTATTGGTGTTAGCAATGCCATAGTTATGTGTTCAGAAGCTCACCTCTGTGTCAAAAATGTGAACAGCCTGCTCAGTCTCTGATAATTGCCAAGGAGGGGGATCGGTCAGTAGCGAGGGAATCGAGTTTATGGTAGGCATCAAAGACAATAGCTTCAATCTTCCCAATCGTTAGTTGGAGGAGATTGCTGTTTGTAAAAAACAGGGGCTGAACAGCTTACTCCACTCCTCTTTCAAAAGTTCATCCTGAAACCCCATCAACAGAAGAGGGGCTCGGGAGGTTGTAGTGGGTACAGCTGGGTGCTATGTTTTCAGGGGATTTCACAAAGGGCCAGTGTGTAGATAAAGCCACGACAGCAGGATATGAATCAAAGAAAATCACAATCAAAAGGAAGGGTGTGATAGCTCTTATTTTGGCTTCAGAGAAATGAAAACAGATGTGTCCAAATTGCACTGTAATTATAAATGTGCAAGTACTAAAATAACGGTGGGAAGAGATTCCTAAAATGTACAACTTTGTAGCTAAGAGAACACAGCATGATATCAATTATTGTATCTTTGAGGAATTGAAGTGCAAGATTTCCATCGTTGCTGTATTGAAGAATGCAGACAAGCCCAAAATGCGTTGACTCAGAGACAGTTAACCACACAGGGATGGGAAGGTGTCAGCACTGAAGACATGAACTCTGAAGGAAGCACATTAACGGGAAGTGCAGTCTCTATGAGAAAGTAAATAGATTGAAGATGTTTTTCTGTCAAGAAATGGATTTTAAAGCAGACATTTGCAATTTAGTGCACAGAAGAATGTTCCCCCCATTCCCCCCAATCCAGTGTGGGAAGTAAATGGAAGCCTGCCAAACTGCTGAGTTAATGGAAAAAGTGCCAAAAGGACAAGGAATCAACAACAGCACAAAGGGAGCAGTTGGCCAATACCAATGCAAATCTATATAGTGACCAATTACATTTCTCTAAAAAGTCGCAAATTGCTCTGAATGGATCACTTTAAAATGCAGCAACATGCTAAGCAGTGACTCGGCTCTGCACAGTAATGAGATGATTGAGCAGTTAAAGTGTTTACGATGATGACTTCTGCAGTAGGTTACTTGAGGTAATCCTTTCTCGATCACTGCAACAGGCCCAGTTGGGCTCATGGTTTCAAGGGTAGCTCCTTGCTCGATGTAAGACTCACGGGGAACTGAACTGAAGGCTCATCCCTATACGGGCTGGAAAAGGTTGTTCCTGTCATCCTTTACTGGACAATACTCTCAATCATTTCAGTGCAGGTAGCTAAGGGATGGGTGGGTGCACGATTGATTGTAAATGGACAGGTAGCTGTCGGAGGTGTCAGGCACAGTATTCCACTGTATGCCTCTCCACAGACCCAAACTGAACATTATGAAGCTCCTATACTTCTACAAACTGAACTGGCAGAGGAAGTTGTGAATCAGGTTGTGTACAAGAAGCGTCAGACCTCAGTACAGCTACAACCCTGGCATCTACCCAGCAATGTGGGGAAAAAAACTGTCCAGGTATGTCTTGTGCATGGAAAGTAGGATAAATCCTACTTAAGCAAACATGCATGATAGCTCAGTGGTTAGCACTGCAGCCTCACAGCTCCAGGGACACGGGTTCGATTCCAGCCTTGGGTGACTGTGTGGATTTCCTCCGGATGCTCTGGTTTCCTCCCACAGTCCAAAGATGTGCAGGTTAGGTGGACTGGCCATGCTAAATTCCCCATAGCGTCCAGGAATGTGCAGGCTAAGGGGGTTAGCAATGGAAAATGCAGGGTTACAGGGATGGGGGTGAGATGCTCTTCAGGAGGGTCAGTGGTGGACTTGATGGGCCGAATGGCCTGTTTCCGCACTGTAGGGATTCTATGATTCTATTCTATGAAATACCACCCCATCACAATCTTCTCACGATCATCAAAGTGCTGGAATGGATCAACAACAGTGCTATCAAGTGGCACTTGCAAAAAAAAACTGACCCACTGACACTCAGTTTGGGTTCTGTTAGGTCTACCTGGCTTCTGACCTCATTACAGCCATGATCAAAACATCCAAACTCATGAAAGCAGGTGAAAGTGGCCAACCTAGGCATCAAGGCAACATTTCTCACACAGTGTGGCATCAACTTACACGCAGATGTCTCTTGGAACTTCTCGCTTGCTTTCTTTTTCCGCCACTTCCATGGTTTGAAGATTTTGCCAATGGATGCCAGCTTGCTTTTTCGCTTCAGTGGCGGCGTCCCAGATCCAGAGGGCAGTCCTTCAGAGTTTGTGATCGAGTACTTTTCCAGTCCATCAGCTGTAATAAGAAAGGGAAACACGTCAAGATTTATTCCTCCCCCATCCCTGCCATAGTCACCCAATTTTCTACTGTTATGGTCCCAGCTGATGTTCACATTGGACACGTCAGATCCCAGAGTGAAACCTGGCTTGTTAGATCTTAACTTCGATTTTTAACCATGGAGGTCAGTTATTAAACACATTTACAAGAGGCTGCTAGTGTACTTTTAGCACAAAGGATAAGTTGCTTGCTAAGCAAGAAGTAAAACATGAACTATATTATACTACACAATGGAAATTTTGGAAACATTTCATTACAGACATCAGAAAAGCATTCAAACACCCTTTTTCTGAAGAAGGGTCTAGACCCGAAACGTCAGCCTTCCTGCTCCTCTGATGCTGCTTGGCCTGCTGTGTTCATCCAGCTCTACATCTTGTTGTCTCAAACACACATCATCTGTTTTACCACAACAAGATTCTGACAAACATCCAAAACCTCAGTGAAAATTCACCAATCTCTCCACACGAAACTAAAATAAAACATAGAACAGTGGATGCTGGAAATTTGATACAAAAGCAGAAATTGCTGGAGAAATTGCAGGTCTGGCAGCATCTGTGGAGACAAAACAGAGTTAACATTTCAAGTCCCAGTGACCCTTCTTCAGAACAATTTCTGCTTTTGGAAACTAAATTCACTATTACTTTTAATTTCAGCGCAAACTTATTAACTCAGGTGTCCAGTTGCCTTGCCTCACACAGACTAATTTTGTGGACTACGCTGCCCTTTTCAGTATCTCTGGACTCCTTTCATTTGGTAACAGTACAATTAACTTTAATGCTTTGAACTATTAACTTCCTATCTCTTCAAGTCAAGGTTGCCAAACTTCATTAAAATGCACCTAAACAAAAAGGATCTCCAGACCTCCCATACCACAGCCCCAAGCTCCCAAATGAAAATGAAAAAGGAAAATGACTAGTCTTCTAAAGGTAAAGTTGCCATAGTCTCAGAGGACTGCTCTCTTATTACAGAGAGAGATGACTGGTGGTGGTTTAACCTGGTGGTGGTCACCATGCAGGACTACAGGGAAAGCAATTCCACCAAAATAAAATTCACACAATATCTGATAACTCCCCAATACTCAAGAGTATATCCAGTGGGTTACCAGAGGACACCGGATGCAAGAAAAATCAGACAGATAACAAGAAGTGGAAAATTTTTGACACTGCAAGCTGTTTAGACCACTGCATTAATAGGTCGTTCGGAGTAGACTCAATAATAGGGCAACATGGTGGCTCAGTGGTTAGCACTGCTGAGTCACAGTGCCAGGGACCTGGGTTCAAATCCACCCTCGGGTGACTGTCTGTGTAAAGTTTGCCCTGTGTCTGTGCGGGTTTCTGTTGAATGCTCTGGTTTGTTCCCACAGTCCAAAGATGTAAGGTCCTGGGGAGTGTTGCTGAACAAAGAGACCTTCGAGTGCAGGTTCATAGTTCCTTGAAAGTGGAGTCGCAGGTAGATAGGATAGTGAAAAAAATGTTTGGGTATGCTTGCCTTTATTGGTCAGTGCACTGAGTATAGGAGTTGGGAGGTGATGTTACAGCTGTACAGGACATTGGTTAGACCACTTTTCGAATGCTGCATTCAATTCTGGTCTCCCTGCTATAGGAAGGATGTTGTGAAACTTGAAAGGGTTCAAAAAAGATTTACAAGGATGTTGCCAGGGTTGGAGGGCTTGAGTTATAGGGAGAGGCTGAATAAGCTGGGGCTATTTTCCCTGGAGCCTCAGAGGCTGAGGGGGAGCCTTATAGAAGTTTATTAAATCATGAGGGATATAGATAGGGTAAACAGACAAGATCTTTTCCCTGGGGTGGGGGTGTCCAAAGCTAGATGGCATACGTTTAAGATGAGAGGGGAAAGATTTAAAAAGGACCTAAGGGGCAACATTTTCATGCAGAGGGTGGTGTGTGTATGGAATGATCTGCCAGAGGAAGTGGTGGAGGCTGGTACAATTACAGCATTTAAAAGGCATCTGGATGGGTATATGAATAGGAAGGGTTTAGAAGGATATGGGCCAGATGCTGGCAAATGGGACTGGATTAATTTAAGCTATCTGGTTGGCATGGACGGGTTTGACCGAAGGGTCTATTTCTCTGATGTATATTTGTATGACTCTAAGTGCACATTAGGTGGACTGGCCATGGTAAATTGTCCCGTATTGTCCAGGGTTAGCCACAGTTAGCATGGGGTTATGATGGGTTGGGATGCTTTTCAGAGGGTTGGTGCAGACTTGATGGGCCCAATTGCCTTTATCTGCACTGTACGGAATCTATAATAACTTCCAAAACACAACTGCATTATAGCTAAAGAGGGAGAATGCAAAGTACAGGGTTACAGACAGGAGGGATGAATTGGAGAGGCTTCTCCTATGTTGTGCCAATCGCTGCAACACTAAATTATTTCATTAGCTGGAAGACATCACAGGCTCTCTCAATGTTGGATTAGCCCAGGGGCTTCTATCCCAGCCTAACAGAATCAACACAGACATAACAGAATTAGACATAGAATCCCTACGGTGTGGAATCATTCAGCCCATCGATTCCACCCCACCTCCCCAAACAGCATCCCACCCATAGCCACCCCTCTACCCTATCCCTATAACCCTGCATTTCCCACGACCAACCCACCCAGCCTGCACATCCCTGTATGCTATGGGAGAATTTAGCACGGCCAATCCACCCTAACCTGCACATCTTTGGATTGTGGGAGGAAACCGGAGCACCCGGAGGAAACCCACGCAGACGCGGGGAGAATGTGCAAACTCCACACAGACAGACAGTTGTCTGAAGGGTGGAATCGAACCCGGCTCCCTGGTGTTGTGAGGCAGTGATGCTAACCACTGAGCCACCGTGCCACCCTCACAAAGGTTACACTTAGAGAGAAGTTAATAACTTTGTCAACCACCCCCACTCAAATAAAAATAAATAGACGTCTACACTCATACACAGCACAGCTGTGAGCAATGCCAAGTGTCAGGAATCTCAAACATTAGCTTTCAAAGTAGTGCAGCAAGATTGAAAGCAGCAGACACTCAGTGCAATTGTAATATATAACACGACAAAGTGGTTACCCATAGGAACAGGAGCAAGGATGGGGAGAGATGTGAACAAACACATGTCCCCCTGAAACAACACAAACAACCAGATGGGGGAACTGCAGGCTGGGCCAAAGAAGTGGAAGGCCAGCCATTCACTGTTGCAAGTGGAAAATTCCGGAACGGGAAGAGATCACCCAGCAGACTGAACACTGAAACAGTCATCAACGCAGAGATACAATCGACAAAACCTGCTGACCATCAGAGCCACAGGCGTGGGGTAGAGGGAATGGAGATGTGTGTGGCTTGGGCAAAATTTAAAAGTTGTACCATCATTGAGAGTGAAATCTCAACAAGCAAAGACCATTGAATTGAAACAGAATCATAAAATGTCACATCGTAGGAACTCTGTCTACTGTAACTGCATATCAAAACTTCAATGTACTTTTAGGCAGTTCATTTCAGAACACAACTCACCCGTTCAAAATAAATTATTTCCATCTCTTGACGATTTAATCATTTACCTTATGCCTCCTGCTTACTGATGCCAATCAACAGAGTTTGTCCCTATCCACCTTAACAAACCCCTGCTTAATTCTAAGCGTCGCTACTCAAATTTCCCTTCACCATCTTAGTATAAGGTGCTCAACTGGGTCCGGTACGATTTATTTTCAGTCAGAGCTGAATCTGAGAAGGATTGCTGCACTTCAGCGATGCTTTCAGGGCCTTGCATTGAGAGAGAGTGCTTTTAACCAGGGAGACATCCCCTGGTGCTACTGAACAGCATCACCGGAGAAAATTCGACACCGAGTCACATCAGGACAGGTAACCAAAAGTGTATTCAAAGACCGAGCGTTTAAGGAACAGAAAGGAGGGGATAGAGAGACATAGAGAGGGGGGGAAGAGGTTTAAAGGGGGGAATCCAAACGTGTCAATGATGGAGAGATTCAAATTGAGTTTGAGAACACAAAGATCTTGGACAGTGGTGGGGCTCAAGCGATAATGAGAGGGCTGAAGCCATGGATGGATTTGAAACAAGGCTGGGAATTTTTACACTGAGATGAAGGGCTCGGAGAGCAAAATACCATTCAGGGTAGGAGTTCATGACTTAGCCTCAGAGAGCTTGGATTTACGAACGCGAACTGAAGGCTGTCAGAGCTGATAAAGGTTCAGGATATCCTGGCTGAAAAAGAACTGATCGGGCAAGATTTTGTTTTAAATTTATTAATTTGTGGGATGTGGGTGTCGCTGGCTGAACATCCCCAGTTGCCCTTGAGAAGATGGTGGTGAGCTGCCTTCTTGAACCGCTGCAGTCCATGTGCTGTATGTTGACCCACAATGCCGTTAGGGAGGGAATTCCACGATTTTTGACCTAGCGACAGTGAAGGAATGGCAATATATCTCCAAGTGAGGATAGTGGCAGCTTGGAGGGGAACTTGCAGGTGGTTTTGTTTCCTTGTATATGCTGCCCTCATCCTTCTGGATGGAAGCGGTCATGGGTTTAGAAGGTGCTGTCTGAGGATCTTTGGTGAGATTCTGCAGTGCATCTTGTAGATAGTACACACTGCTACTACTGAGCATTGGTGGGGGAGGGAGTGGATGTTTGTGGATGCAGTGCCAATCAAGCGGGAGCTGCTTTGTCCTGGATGGGGTCAAGCTTCTTGAGTGTTGTTGGAGCTGCACCCATCCAGGCAAGTGGGGAGTATTCCATCACACTCCTGACTTGAGCCTTGTAGATGGTGGACAGGCTTTGAGGAGGCAGGAGGTGAGTTACTTGCTGCAGGATTCCTAGCCTCTGATCTGCTCTTGCAACGACTGTATTCATTTGATGAATCCAGTTGAATTTTTGGTCAATGGTAATGTTGAGGATGAATCTCGACAACAGTGAGAAGGTAGGGCTGGGGAAAGTGTTGAGTTGAGCGGATGAGGAAGTTGTGATAACAAGACACACACATGCATTTCCCATAGGACAGGGCAGGCTCCTACAATCTGCCTGACGGGCTTTGTTCACTAATGTGATAAACAGTCAGTTTGGAGTTGAAAGTCACCCACCACCTTTCTGCAGCACACACACAATAAAAACTAAAGAAAAATACAGTGAATTCTCACAATGCACAGGAATGTCTCAAAGCACTTCATCCACAAGGTGCTTCGAAATGTACAGTGACAATTTGTGAGTCACTTTCACAGAGGCACATCATACAAACTAGTGGGCTGTATGAAAATCAAGGAAAATTTAAGGTGTTCTAAGATTTTAAAGCCTCTGAACCAGAGGAGGAAGGGGGTAGAATAGGGGGTTGCTCCTGGTGAAGAATGGTTTAGGGTAAGGGATCATTCCATTAATCTTTGCTTTTTCACAACAAGACTTACAGAAGATCAAGTAGGGTAGGCATTCCAAAGCATTTTATGGATAGTGAAGGACTTTCTTAACTGGAGTTCCTTTAATGGAGCTAAGGTCCGCACAGCAGGATCCCAGAAACAACAATGGTGGCCCATTTCTATTTGGAACATCTTTGGATTTTGATGTCAAGAACTACCATCTTTCAGATGAGAAATTAAACCAAAAAGCAGCAAATGATAAATAAATACTGAGCATGTCAGGTTCCATAGCATCTGTGGAGAGAAGCTGAATTTTTGGTGTAACGTGTCGAACTCCAAACATGGGGAGGCCAATGGCCTAGTGGTATTATTACTGGCCTGTTAATCCAGAGACCCAAATAAAGTCTTGGGGACCCAGGTTCGAATCCCACCATGGCAGATGGTGGAATTTGAATCCAATAAAATATCTGGAATTATTAATCTAATAATAATTGTGAATCCATTATCAAATGTTGAAAATAAAAACCCATCTGGAATGTTCTTTAGGGAAGGAAACTGCCATCCTTACCTGTTTTGGTCTACATGTGACTCCAGATCCACAGCAACGTGGTTGACTCTTAACTGCCCCCTGGGCAATTAGGGATGGGCAATAAATGCTGCCTAGCCAGCAATGTCCTCATCCCATGAATGAGTAAAGAACCCCCTTCCTGCCCTCGAATGGCATGGGCAATGGTGAGGAAGTTGGGAAATTTTGAAGAAAATGGAAAAATCAAGTTCTCAAGCATCGAGAAATAAAAGTTCTGATATCCCCCTTGGGGCTTAAATAGCAAGTACACAATCTTGCTGATGATTTTTTTTCTCAGAGTGTCATGAATCTGTAGAATTCTTTACAGCAGAGGGCTGTTGAGGCTGGGTCATAAATACCACCGGGAGCTCTGGCAACCTCCCACAGGCTAAAGATGTGCAGGTTAGGGTGGATTGGCCATGCTAAGTTGTCCCACAGTGTCCAGGGATGTGCAGACTAGGTGGGTTAGCCAAGAGAAATGCAGGGAGGTGGGTCTGGGTGGGATGCTCTTTGCAAAGTTGCTACAGATCGATAGGCCAAATGGCCTTCTTCCATACTGTGGGGATTCTATGATTCAAGGCTGAGATGGACGGATATTTAATCAGGAAGGAAATCAAGGGTTATGGGGAAAAGGCAGGAAAGTGGGTGTGAGGATTATGAGATCAGCCATGATCTCACTGAATGGGGGAGTGGGCTGAATGGGCCTACTTCTGTTCCAGCAGCTTACAGTCTTATTTGCGAACATGGCATTGACATTTCTAACTGTCCAGTGTTAAATCACAAAATCAAACTCAGGATGGTAAACTCTATCTTTGTGTTACATAAAGATATGTTGCCTTGAGTAAGCCAATCACCCTACAAAACAAACAAAACACTCATCACGCTCTGGTATCAGCTTAAGCATGCCTAATTTATTCTTTTTAAATTTCATTCAAGGGATGAAGGTGTTGATGGCTAGGCCAACATTTATTACCCATCCCATTATCAGGGAGGCGATGGCCTAGTGGTATGGCCGCTGGACTGTTAATTCAGAGACCCAGATAATGTTCTGGGGGATCCGGGGTTCGAATCCTGCCACGGCAGATGGTGGAATTTGAATTCGTTGAATATCTGGAATCAAGAATCTAATGATAACCATGAATCCATTGTTGATTGTTGGAAAAACCTATCTGGTTCACTACTGCCCTTCAGGGAGGGAAACTGCCATCCTTACCTGGTCTGGCCTACATGTGACTCCAGACCCACAGCAATGTGGTTGACTCTCAGCTGCCCTCTGGGCAAATAGAGATGGACAATAAATGCTGCCTAGCCAGCAACGCCCTCATCCCATTAATGAATAAAAGGAAAAAAAAAAAATTGCACAGAGGGCAGTTGAGAGTCAACTACATTGCTGTGGGTCTGGAGTCACATGTAGGCCAGACCAGGTAAAGGGCATTAGTGAATCACGTGGGTCTTTCCAACAATTGGCAATGGATTCATGGTCATCATTAGATTCTAAAGTCCAGAGGTCCCCAGAACATTATCTGGGTCTCTGGATTAACAGTCCAGCAATGGACCATTGCCTCCCCCTTATTAATCAACTAATCCAACTGAAAGAGAGTTTGCTGCCTGAACCCACTCATTGGTGGGGTCCCACATTTCCATTGACTTCCACACTCTCCCTCTGTCCTACATCCTCATCCTCCAACTCAATGAAAGTCCTGTTGTACCAGCTCCTGCCTTGAGGCAGAATGATGATATATTTCCAATTTAGGATGATGAGGGGTTTGGAAGGGAACCTGCTGTTGGTGGTGGTCTCCCACTGCCCTTGCCCTGTCAGACCGTAGTGTTTGTGGGTTTGGAAGGTGCCCCACTGCCTCTTGTAGACATTGGCAGGAGAGATTAGGACTCAAGTACACAGCCTTAGAGTAAAGGGGAGACACTTTAGAATGGAGAGGAGGAGAAACTTCTTCAGCCAGAGAGTGATGAATCAGATGACGAAGAGACTATGCTCCAAAAGCTTGTGTTTTCAAATGAACATGTTGGACTACAACCTGGTGTCCTGTGACTTCTGACTTTATCATAGTGAGCACCATGGGTATGCTGGAATGTGTGACATGTAAACGCTCGAGAATACGCCAACTTATCTGGTAACACGTGTCATATTTTTGTTGAATGTTTGCAACATGTAAATGATTCTTACGGATATTAATTAACGTGTAATTCATGGAAAGGGGACGGTGTATAAACTGTGAAAGACCACAAGCTGTTGCATGATTTTCTCTGCTGCACCACCAGCTTTGCAAAAGTGACATCTTGTTCTGAATCTTCCTGTGTGTTTCAGGAAGTTGCTGCATTGCAATACCTACCAATTAACCTCACCCTGGGAAATCATTTCCAGCAATCAACAGTGGAAGTACCACTTTACCAACATCTCAATTGTCACGAAGACTGTCAGTATTTCCACTCCAGAGAGAAACAATTCTAAATGTGAAATCTCGTTCTTTCAGTTTAAGAACTTTCTTTCAGGAAATTTAAAGATTGCAAACTTTTATACAAAGCAGAGTTGATACAGTGTGGAGCTGGAGGAACACAGCAGGTCAGGCGGCATCAGAGGAACAGGAAAGTCAGCGTTTTGGGTCAGGACCCTTCTTCAGGTCTGGTACATTATCTGATGCTGCCTGACCTGCTGTGTTCCTCCAACTCCACACTGTATTGACTCTGACTTCCAGCAACTGCAGTTCTTGCTCTCTCTTGCGCAAAGCAAATGCTTTTCTGGTGGTACATCTGTAATAATAACAGTAAAACAAAGAACTGTGGATCCTGGAGATCTGAAAATAAACAGAAATTGCTGGTGAATCTCAGCAGGTCTGGCAGCATCTGTGGAGAGAAAGCAGAGTTATTTGAGTCCGGTGACTCTTCATCAGAACTGAAACATTAACTCAGACTTCTCTCCACAGATACTGCCAGACCTGCTGAGCCTTTCCACCAATTTCTGTTTTTGTTTCTGATTTACAGCATCGCAACTTTTTCAGTTCTTATTTTCTATTTTAAAACCACTGGAGAAAAAGCATCAGTAGGGTCTGTATAGTTTCTTAATAATTTCTGCTTTCTCTGATGAAATCTAGCAACCACGGTGAAAGTCAATGTGAACTCTTTTAAAAAAAAAGCAAAACATTGTGGATTTGGTGCATAATATTCTCTCTCCTTCTCTGTCCTTCCCTCATTATTTTAGAACTCTTTAACCTCACTAGTTTCAGTAGATACACTGTGCTCTGCCGTCTTCCTTGCTGTGCTATCCATTTGCACTTCCAGCATCTTTGCAGGCCAAAAATGTATTTCATAAAAGCCCCAAGGTTCTCAGACAAGTCCAACAAACAAGAGCATGTTTGCAAAATCTGTTTGCAATGAATATTCAAATCGTCCCTGAGCTCCGACACAAACCACCCATGCAAGAAGTCACAGCAGGCTCTGTTGGCATGTTTCCTGAGAATGTTGTAGCAGTAACAAAATCTTCCCCCAGCTCCCTCCCACCTTTGCACCTCGTTTTTCTATCTACAGTCACTGAAGGCTGTGACATGTGGATCAAAGAGGAGGTGTCGTCAAAACAAGCTCAGCCTGGGTTTTCCAACAGGGAATTTAGTTGGAGTTCCCTCAGGTCCCAGCCGTGTTTAATTTCCTGAGGGATTGGAATTCAAACTGGTGAAAGCCCCTGCTCTATGCCAGCAACAGCCCAATTCACAGCGGGATTTTGAAGACACAAGGTAATAAACAGGATTGTTGTGTTATGCAGGATGTCCAGGTGGAATCTTCTGCTGCTCCTGGCAGAGGGTAGGAGACTTCTTTGTACAAGACACCAAACACCAGATTCATAGAAGCGTAGAAAATAGGAGCAGGTGTAGGTCACTCGGCCCTTCCCTGCCTGCTACACCATTCAATTCACGGCTAATCATCCAACTCAGCCATAGAGCATGGAAACAGACCTTTGGGTCCAACGTATTCATGCTGACCAGATACTGTGCATTAATCTAGTCCTACTTGCCAGCATTTGGCCCATATCCCTCTAAAGCGGAAATAAAAGCCGCAAGTACTGCAGATGTTGTAAGTCAGAAAACAAGGAAAAACTGCTGGAAAAGCTCAGCAGGTCTGGCAGCATCTGTGTAGAGAAATCAGAGTTAATGTTTCTGGTCCAGTGACCCTTCATATACCCATCCGGATGCCTTTTAAATGTTGTAATTTTACCAGTTTCTACCACTTCCTCTGGCAGCTCATTCCATACATACACCACCCTCTGTGTGAAAAGGTTGCCCCTTAGGACCCTTTTAAATCTTTCCCCTCTCACCTTAAACCTATGCCCTCTAGTTTTGGACTCCCCCACCCTGGGGAAAAAAACCATGCATGTCATGATTTTATAAGGTCACCCTTCAGCCTCCAACGCTCCAGGGAAAATAGCCCCAGCCTATTCAGCCTCTCCCTATAGCTCAAACCCTCCAACCCCGGCAACATCCTTGTAAATCTTTTCTAAATCCTTTCAAGTTTCACAACATCTTTCCTTTGGCAGGGAGGCCAGAGTTGAACACAGTGTTCCAAAAGTGGCCGAACCAATGTCCTGTACAACCACATGACCTCACCATTCTCCTTATTGCCTCTGAACTCTTGAGCCCCAAGGACTATTTTTAACTCCTTCCTAAGAGCCTCAAAAACACCTGCAGCAGGATGAAAATTTGCAATTAATTTTTGAAACTTTAATGGTTTGATGCTGAAGTTCAGGGTTCTCCTAAGGTTATCATACAGGTTCAATTGGCAGTTAGGAAGACAGATACGAGGTTAGCGTTCATTTCAAGAGGGCTAGAATACAACAGCACAGATGAACTACTGAGGTTGTGTAGGGCTTTGGTCAGACTACGTTTGGAATATTGTGAGCCGATTTGGGCCCTGTATCTAAGGAAGGATGTGCTGGCTTTGGAGAGGATCCAGGGGAGGTTTATAAGAATGATCCCGGGATGAAGGGCTTATCATATGAGGAGTGGGTGAGGACTCTGGGTCTGTACTTGATAGAGTTTGGGAGGATGAGGGGGGAAGCTGATTGAAACTTACAAAATACTGAGAGACCTGGATAGACGGGACGTGGAGAAGATGCTTCCACTTGTCGGAGAAACGAGGACCTGAGGGCACAGCCTCAGAGCGAAGGGACAAGCCTTTAGAACTAATACAAGGAGGAATTTCTTTGGTGAGAGGGTGGTGAATCTGTGGAACTGATTGCCACAGAAGGCTGTGGAGGCCAAGGCATTGAGTGCATTTAAGATAGATAGGTTCTTGACCAGTCAGGGAATCAAAGCTTACAGGGAGGAGGCAAGAAAATGAGGTTGAGAAACATATTAGCCCTGATCAGGTGGAGCAGGCACAATGGGCTGAATGGCCTAATTTCTACTCCTATGTCTTATGGTCTAGACGTTACAAATGATGTGAAGGTGCCTGTGTTGGACTGGGGTGGACAAAGTCAGAAGACACACGACACCAGGTTATTGTCTCACTAGTTTATTTGAAATCAGCGCTCCGAAAGCTTGTGAGCTCAAATAAATAATGGACTATAATCTGGTGTCATGTGACTTCTGACTATGTACCTTTTAAAAATAGGTTTCTCTGGAAGATGATTTCTAAGAAGCAATTTGTTTTTAGGAACTGATTATATGACCAAGTTGCCTGAGAGAAGAAGAAAAATAAGCTGAAACGTACACAAGAATTTAACTGCAGGGTGTTGTGGGTGTGGGGTGTATATTCTTGTATATGGCTCTGGTTTTGAGCAGATTGGTTGAAAACAAGTTGCCTTCTTTGGAATGAAAATTAATTAAAATGCAATGCGTTGACAGAAAAGTTTTAAAACTCTTGATAACCGAAAGACCTTACTGGCAGTCTGAGCAAAGATCACACAACCCGAAACGTTAACTCTAATTTCTCTCCATAAATGCCAGACCCACTGAGCTTTCTTAGCAATTTCTGTTTTTGTTTCTGATTTACAGCTTCTGCAGTTCTTTTTTTTTTACTGCCAATGAGTTGGACGTTGGATAGCTAAGTGGAGAGTAGGGCGAGTGAAAGAGCCTAAATGCCAGACTCAAGGAGTTCAGGAACACTGAAGATGCTATGTCCATGAAGAACAGTCATATCAGACTCAAAATGTAAACTTGGTTTCTTTCTCCATGGTTTCTCCAGCAGTTCTTGTTAGACTAGATCACTCGTCTCTAAGGTTTTGGAGTAGATATGTAATCCAGCTCAACGGGCTCCAGAGTTTAAAAACCAGGCGGGAAAACACAACAGCGCTTCATCGGAGGCTGCACTGATGATGTTACCCAGTAGGGTAATGAAACATCTGCAGAACAACAACGAACCAGCTCGGCGAGCCAACCAACCACAACATAGATCACTAGTCCAAAGCAGTTCCCATTACTATAATTATATAATTCTATGATTACCACTCTCCCTCCCTCTATTCACTGTTTTAACTTGAATTATTTAAGATAGGAATATTCAAGTTCTTTGATTTTTAAGGTACAGTTGTTTGATTTTAAGCAGTGAACATTGTGCCTTTATTTTGTTTTAGCAAATCCAAAAACAAACCATAACTGGTCTTGACTTGATAATAGGATGTCCTGAGGTTGTGATGGGTGCCACACAAATGCAAATTTTTTCTCTCTCTGTGCCACATCTGACTGGAATGTTTAATGAGACTGGAATAAATGGAGCTTGGCTCAGAATTGACCAAACATCATACTTGCCTAGCTTCGATCTGTTCAGTGAGGAAACAGATACCATTGGATTCCGTGCACAAATCTCTGCTGCATCCGAGCTGAAGACCTCTTGAACTGTTATGAATTGGAAAATTTTCCCACAGGATTGCGAGCTCTTATTGCTATAAACACAAAGACTTGAAATTGTGCAGAGCTCCTCCTCATTTTTGGCAAAAAAAAATCCACAGAACCAGAAAAATGGTGTATGCTACAGAAATTCAACAGTAAATATTTAGCCCAAATAAAAAAGCAAACCATCTATTCTTTCCAACTCATCATAATGACTAAAACTTCCAGCAATTTCTGGAAGGCAATGAGATTTCACTCATTGAAGCTATATCAGTTATAAATATTTAACTTGCTTTCGTTCGTCACCATCCATTTCTTATTGTAAAACAAATACAAGAGGCCACATTAGATAATTGAGGGAGGTTAACAGATGTCTGGAATAACTTACCGACGAGTGATCTCAAAATAAATAATGCTAATAGACTGATGAAAATCTGTGTACGTGAATACAGAGTTAGATTATAGTCAGGCTACATCTACACAGCCTGTTCACTATGGGGTGGAAGAACCCTTACAAGACCATGACCACTTTCATCTAGAAGGACAAGGGCAGCAGATACATGGGAACACCACCCGCTGCGAGTCCCCCTCCAAGCCCCTCACCATCCTGACTTGGAAATACCATTCCTTCAGTGTCGCTGGGTCAAACTCCTGGAACTCCCTCCCTAACGGCATTGTGCGTATCTCTACACCCTGAGAACTGCAATGGTTCGAGAAGATGGTTTACCACCAAGGACAGTTAGGATGGGCAATAAAGACTGACCCAGCCAGTGATGTCCACATCCCCTGCCTGAGCAAGAAAAAGTACCGAGAATGATGCAGTGTAATGGCAGGAGACAGCAGGAAAGTGGGTTAAAAATAATCCAAATGGACTTCTTGGGCAGTATTTTTAAGAGTTAGAGAGTAAAATATAACCCTCTTATTTTGTTATATTTCCACCATGCAAGTGCAAGTTGGCTTATCCTAGAGACAGCCCAGACAATTAGGACTTCTTTATTAATCATCAACTATGAAGGGTAGTTAGCTGAATTTAACTCATTGGAATATTTGATCTGCTAATCAGTGCTGTTTCACATTAACTAACCTAAGGGTTTACAGAGCCACAATCAAACCTGACCCTTGCCATTGCTCTCATTTTAAGATAACCTTAGCTACATTCTTGATCACATTCTCCACAAATCACTGTCATTGAAACCAGTCCCCACACTACAAGGAAGACATGGCCACAGACACAGGAGCAGAAGAGGCCATTCAGCCCATTGAGTCTGCTCTGACCTTCAATGAGTTTGTGGGTAATCTGATAATCCTCAACTCCACCTTCTTGCTTTCCCCCCACAACCCTCAATTCCCTCACTGTTTAAAAGTCTCTCTCAGCATGAATATATTTAAGGACCCAGCCTCAACAGTGCTCTGGGGTAAAGCTGTCCAAAGATTGACTATCCCTTTTGGGTAAAAAATCCTCTTCATCTCGGTCTTCAATGTCCTTATTCTGAGATGATGCCCTCTGATCTTAGATTCTCCGACAAGGAGAAACAACCTCTCTGCATCTACCCTGTCAAGTCCCTCAAGAATCTTGTGTGTTTCAATAAGGGCACCTCTCCCTCTACCGTACTCCATTAAGCACAGGCCCAACCTACTCAACCTCTCCTCACAAGAAAACCCCTCATACCAGGTGTCAGCTGAGTGAACCTTCTCTGGATTCCTTTATTCATTCATGGGATGAGGGCATCGCTGGCTAGGCAGCATTTATTGTCCATCCCTAATTGCCCAGAGGGCAGTTAAGAGTCAACCACAGGGAAACCAAGCAGAGGCTTGGAGACCGCTTTGTAAAACACCTACGCTCGGTTCACGACAAACAACAACACCTCCCAGTCGTGAACCATTTCAACTCCCCCTCCCACTCCTTGGAGGGCATGTCCATCCTGGGCCTCCTCCAATGCCACAACTATGCCACCTGAAGGTTGCAGGAACAGCATCTCATATTTCATATTATGGTATCAATGTGGACTTCACAAGCTTCAAAATCTCCCCTTCCCCTACCGCATCCCAAAACCAGCCCAGCTTGTCCCCACCTCCCTAACCTGTTCTTCCTCCCACCTATCCCCTCCTCCCACCTCAAGCCCCACCCCCATTTCCTACCTACCAGCCTCATCCCGTCTCCTTGACCTGTCCATCCTCCCTGGACTGACCTATCCCCTCCCTAACTCCCCACCTACACTCACCTTTACTGGCTCAATCCCTGCCTCTTTGACCTGTCTGTCTCCTCTCCATCTATCTTCTCCTCTATCCATCTTCTATCTGCTTCCCCTTCTCTCCCTATTTATTTCAAAATCCCCTTCCCCTCCCCCATTTCTGAAGAAGGGTCTAGGCCCGAAACGTTAGCCTTCCTGCTCCTCTGATGCTGCTTGGCCTGCTGTGTTCATCCAGCTCTACACCTTGTTATCTCACATTACTGTGGTTGACTTTGTGGTTGACTGGAGTCACATGTAGGCCAGACCAGGTAAGGATGGCAGTTTTCTTTCCTAAAGGACATTGTGAACCAGGTGGTCTTTTCCAACAATCGTCAATGGATTCACAGTCGTCATTAGATTCTTAATTTCGGATATTTATTGAATTCAAATTCCACCATCTGCTGTGGTGGGATTCGAACCCGGCTCCAATCCCATTCAATTGCCTGCAATATCAGTCTATCTTTCCATAAATAATGATCCAAAACTTCACAGTATTCCAGCTATGGCATTATAGCAAAAGAGTCCTACTTTGATACTCCACTCCCTTTCAAATAAATGCCAACAATCTGTTTGCCTTCCCTACTACACACTGCAGTTGGATGCCAGCTTTTTGTGATTCATTGACAGATCTCTGTCTCGAATCCTGCTGCCAACCCAATTCTACCACTGGCCATAGCCAGAAGAACCTGACACTGCCCAGAAATCCTACAGTAGTCTGGTATCCCTGGCACCTGTGCCATCTTTAGAAGGGCATAGTGCACCCAACAAGCACTGTCGGTCTGGAGGGGTCCTGACTATTCCTGACACTTGCCCTGGACGTGGCAAATAAGGGGAAATTGGCACCCCACTTTGTGGGCAGTGATGCGGAGGTTCAGGGTGGTGCAGAAAAGGGATCTCCTCTTATTCTAGGGCTGGCAAAGGAGGCCACACTATCAGACTCTGCAACCCGCCTCAATCTGGCCCGGTCTGAGCCAGTTGGAGTAAAGTCAATGACCTTCTCCACTCCAGTTGGGGAAAGGCCACCATCCTTTCCTGACCATCTCTCTCTCACTCACTTTTGCTGCTGCTACACACACCTCCCACCAACGCTCGTGCTCTACTCCTCTTACTATCGCACGCAACATCTACCTGCGATCGCTTCCACACCCCTCCCTCCTAAACCCTGCCAGCCCTTTGTGCTATTGACTCATTCATTTGGGACAGCCCACCACTCTTTCCCCAACAGCACCAGCACTAACATGAGTTGGATGGGGAGATTAGGAGTGCTGCCTGCGTCTGTGCCGGTGCTGGTGCCTGTGCCCTGGAGCATGCCCAGAGATATTGTCACCAGGTCTCCCAAGATGGGGGCCCACAGAAGCAAACTGGATTCCTCGATAGGCGCTCAAATTTTCATTTTGAGAATTGTTGATATCTTGCTTCCTTGTGGGTGGTGGTGGTGAAGCAGGGGGAGTGGTAACAGGATGGGATGTTGATTATTAATTAAGATAGATTAGCCGGTAATGTGACCGACAACCAAGCAATAATCCCCTTCAACATGTATAGGAATGTAGAAATGTAGAAAATAGAAACAGGAGTAGGCCATTTGGCCCTTCAAGCCTGCTCTCCCATTCAATCTGATCATCCAACCCAGTCCCCTGTTCCCGTTTTCTCCCCATACCTTTTGATCCCTTAAGCCCTAAGAACTATATCTACTTCCTTCTTGAAAATTTTCAATGTTTTGGCTAAACCACTTCCTGTAGCAGAGAATTCCACAGGCTCATCACTCTGTGGTGAAGACATTTCTCCTCATCTCTGTCCTAAACAGTATACCCGCAAATCCTTAGATCCTGACCCCTGGTTCTGGAATCTGGGAGAGCCACATGTAACCTTGTCACTTCCTAGGGACAATCTCGACTCAATGACCAGAAACTCTGGAAAATGCAGTGAGCAGCTGTTGGCATTAGAAAGACCTCATTGGCACTCTCATGCAATTCTCCCAAATTTCTCACCCCTTGGCCACGTCAGTCAGGCCCCTATGATGTTCTACCTATTGGTGTATTGGTCTTGAATTGTGTTTGCTTTAACTCATATGGACTTTGTCTAAATAGATACAGTTTGTTGCAAGAATGACTCAATGTCCCTCCCTGGCCCCAGTCATTGGCTGACACAGTGATGCCAATATTCACTCTGTATCTAAAGGTTGCTGCACCAATGGTTGACAATAATCTACTACTGCAGACCACTCCTCCCACTCCTGTGTTTACCAGAAGTTCTTCAAAAAAGTTGGAGGGGGCTACGTTTGTGGTACTCCTTTGCCCATACATTGAAGAGGCTGCTTTTGAGATGGTTCCAAGTTGGATACATCCTCCTGTCAAGCAAAACCATTGCCCTCAGAAACTGAGCTGCAACTCTGGCAAGCATCTACCAATGTCTGTCATCGGAGGAGGAATGAAAGAGGCAGTCTGTTTCAAGACCACCTTAGACACCGTTCCTAAGTCACGTGTTTGAATAACCTACTTAACAATGTACAAATGCACGTTGCAGTAAACTAAAGGATCAGTCATCACCAGATTTTTCATTTCTTTTGATGATTAAAAGAGGAAAAGAATTTGCATACCTGGCTTGGGTAAAGACAGATAAATAGTTGGCATTTGGTATTTAGCAAATAAAGTTGAAGGGCTATCTTTCTTTCCTGACACCAACCAACCACAGTCTTCAAAGGGAGTCCAACAGAGAACAGGAGCTGCATTGCCCCAATTTCCAAGGTTAGCAACAACACCTTTTAGAGAGGGTGCAGAAGAGGTTTACCAGGATGCTGCCTGGAAAAGGGTGTATGAGCTATAAAGAGAGGCTAGAAAAACTCGAATTGTTTTCTCTGGAACAGCAGAAGCTGAGGGGAGACTTGATAGAATTCGATAAAATTATAAGATGCTAGATAGTGTTGACAGTCAGAATCTTTTTCTTCAGAGTTGAAATGTCTAATCCGAGGAGCATGCATTTAAGGTGAAAGGCGGAAGTTCAAAGGAGATGTGAAGGGCAAATTATTTTACATAGAGAATGGAACGTGCTGCCAGGGGTGGTGATGGAGGCAGACACGATAGGGATGTTTAAGGGACTTTTAGATAAGCATGTTCATATGCAAGGAATGGAGGGATATGGACTGAGGGCAGGCAGAAGGGATTAGGTTAATTTGGTGTCATGTTCGGCACAACATTGTGGGCCGTTCCTGTGCTGTACTGTTCTATGTTCTGGGATTTCACTGGGAATCCAACAGTCAAGGTGCAAACGATAGCAAAACTGCAACACAACTTATTGTGTTGCTGCACCTTCCTTCATCACTGTTCCTTTCACACAGCTCCTGACCCGAGAGTTAAAGATCTTCAGAGATTCAGGACTGCACGGCTGTGATAAGACAGGACCTTCTGGGAGATGTTTCAACATTTGGGACATCTCTACACAGTCACGGTTGACAGGATTTCTTTGGCAGTATCCCTTATCTGTGCCTAAGGGCTTTGCAGCAGTGGATACCTGCCCTGAGGCAATTGAGAACAGCCCAGTAAGGCCATGTCTGATTTGATCCTGGCAGGAGGGAATCCACTAGATTATTCCATTATCCACGTGCCTTCACTGTTACTCTGGCTTCAACAAAGCAGTCAGATGCAACAGCAATGACTCTCAGCTTCCATCCATACCTACCATCAACAAGATATCATATGCCAGTCCTGTGCCTTGGCAAATTTAAGGCAAGACTGAGAGAGCACTACGCTGGGAGAAGCCATCTCTCACATGAGCTATTCAACCCACATCCTGTCTGCTCTCTCAGATGGAAAAAAATCACTTGGCCACTATTCAACAGGTTCCCTCAACATTCTGGCCAACTTTCCTCCCTCAAACAAAATAAAAGCAAGATGCTTAGTATTTATCCTCAATGACTTTCTGTGGAAAGTTCATGTGTGGAAATTGGCTGATACTCTGTGTCTGTAGAGTTAATTTGGAAGGTAATTGGTTGTTGTACAGTATTGGCAAGAAGGGAAAGAGATGTAAATAGTTGGCTTTCCTTTCATGGTTCTGTAATAGATTTGCTCACAGATGCAGCTTAGTTTAAACAGTCCTTTCAAAAAAAACACTAATTACGATTTCACACACTTCATTATAATTCGCTGGGCCTCGTTTCGTGTTAGTTTTGTCACTGAGCTAACATACCCATACACTGCCTCACAGCCTCTATCTCTTCATGAGCCACTTAGCAGAACTTGAATAAACATGTGCCGAGGTTCCTGGTCTCTGCCTTGACTGGCAGAAAATTCCAGACCTGCCTTCTAGTTGCAAAACACATCCAGAAATGCTCTCCCACAACTGAATGGCTTTTTTCCAAATCGGCAATTCACCCACAGTAATTTTTTTCATCAATTAACCACCACTACTAAATCAACCGTGTTTTCCAACTGACTTAATTCACACGTAAAGCTCGTTGGGGCAATGCAGACCAAAGGTGAGGGAGAGGTGCGGAGGTAGGGAGAGGGGCGGAGGTAGGGAGAGGGAGGGAGATGGAGTGAGGTAGGGACAGGGAGTGAGAGAGGTAGGGAGGTAGGGAGAGGGAGGTGGGAGGATGCAAAATCAGATTCACTTTTGGGATGCCGGCAACACTGACTAGGAGAGCATTTATTGTTTAGAGTCAAATGTAGACCTGACCAGGTAAGGACAGCAGACCTCCTTCCCTGAAGGACATCTGGGGAGGTGGTGGCCTAGTGGTATTATCGCTAGATTGTTAATCCAAAGACCTGGGGACCTGGGTTTGAATCCTGCCTTGGCAGATGGTGAAATTCGAATTCAATTAGGGGAAAAAGGAATCTGGAATTAAGAGTCCATGGTCACGAAGATGATTTTCGATTGTTGGAAAAACACATCTGGATCACTAATGTCCTTTAGGGAAGGAAACTGCCATCCTTATCTGGTCTGGTCTACATGTGACTCCAGACCCACAGCAATATAGAATATAGAACATAGAACATTACAGCGCAGTACAGGCCCTTTGGCCCTCGATGGTTTCACAGGTCAGCGCAACAATCTGAAGCCCATCTAACCTAAACTATTCCATTATCATCCATATGTTTAGGATTGACTCAACTGCCCTCTGGGCAATTATGGCTGGGTAATAAAAGCTGGTCTAGCCAGTGACATCCACGTGGCATGAATAATTTTTTAAAAAATCAATAAACCAGGTAGGATTTTACAGCATGATCACCATTAAGCTAGTCTTTTTTCCAGATTTGATTGAACTCAACTTTCACCATGTCCCAAGAACAGGCCACGTGGATCTAGCACTGTATAAGGAGGCAGAATTAATGAGATTTCTCACCTGATGGTTAAGGTTCTTCTAGGGGGTAGCAATCGCAACATGATTAAATTTGAAATTTTGTTTAACACACACACAAACACACACACAGAGTTGGGATTAAGGGTCTTTCTCAGGTTGCAAAGACACAACTAGTGGAATGCCACAAGGATCAGTCCTATGCCCTCAATTATTTATTATCAACATTACTGACTCAGAGGAGGGGGCAGAATGTGATGTATCCAAATTTGATGCTGATACAAAAATAGGTGGAGGGCATGTTGTGATGAGGACATATGGAGTCTCAAAGGGGACACAGACAGGGTGAGTGTACGAGGACAAACACTTGGCAGATGGAGTTTAATGTAGAAACGTATGAGGTCATGGACTTATTTTTCGGAAGAGTGAAAAGGTAGATTATTATTGGAGACCGACTCCAAAAAGGTGCAGCATACATGGATCAGAGTGTTACTGTGTATAAAACACAAAACGTTAAGACACAGGTTCAGCAGGTAAATAGAAAGGCAAATAGAGTTTTGGTCTTCATTACTGTTACTTCTTCAATGGATGCGAGGGGACTAAAGGACAGAGATGGACATGAGGCCTTTGGTACTGGGTGGCAGCTAGATCAGCTGCACACTAGGGTGACCATGGTTAGGGTGGATAACCTACTACTCCAACACACTAACATATACACACTCAGGCACTCACTACAACCAGCCACACTGATGCATCAGAAAAAAAAACAGGTTCATGAGGCTAGCAGTTTGTATGCAGTTATTTGGACAATCGAGCACAACAACTCCCCCCCTCCCATTCCAGTTTGCTGCTCTCCTCATCCAATTTAGACCAGACAGGGGGCAGCCCTTGGATGATTAGATCACCCTTCCCCCAAATCCCATATCTGGCAGGGCAGCCATTTTACACTGGAATTGAGCCAATGAGTGTCAACATTTAAAGGTGGCCGACCAGAATCTGTGCTGACCCCAGATCCAGACAGTGACCTGCAAAGAGGCATAACAGCTTCAGTTGAAGGGCTGAGTGGGGGGGCTGCTTTATCCCCTTGTGTGACCAAGAACAGGCAGTTCATACAAACTCCCCACCGCCGTTCAGCAAATTTAGCTGAGGTGAGAGAACAAGCCTGGGAACAGATTGGTTTGTGTTCAATAGAAAACTAACCAGCATGGAAAGCACAACCATAACAGGAAGCAGCTATGGGAATAATAGAGGCGAGAAATGTTAGGGGAACATGAGGGCATGAGACTCACGTTCACTTCTCCTCTCTGTAAACCAGATAATCTGACCTCACAACCTTTTCCCACACCTCCACGAAGAGTCTACCATTGCAAACTCACTTCACCCTCACAGATTTCCTCCTTTTTAAATCAGGAAAGCCCATCCTCTCCCCATCTCTCATCACCGCAGACCAAATCCAACATTTCCCAACATCCCATCCTCTTCACACCAACAGCCTGGAGTCCTGATCTCCGCAGCGGCAACAGGGTAAACAGATACTACTTTCACTGGTTAAGGATTCTATAACTAGTGGCATTGTATAAGAACGAGGGCCAAACCATTCAGGAGAAATGTTAGGAAGCACTTCCACACATAAGGGGTGGGAGAGGTTTAGAATTCTCTCCTACAAAAGGCAATGGATGCTGGGTTATTTGTTAATTTTAAATCTGAGATAAAGAAGTTTTTGTTCAGCCAAAGGATTAAGGAATATGGGCGTTAGGCCACAGATTATCCATGATCTCATTGAGTGGTGAAACAGGCTCGGGGGGATGAATGACCGACTCCTTATGTTCCTGTGTATCCCATCATGTCACTTATGCTGTGAAACATTCCCCGACACATTCCCCCCACCATGTCTCAAAACCTGACATCAATACAATGCATTGAACACTAACTTCTGACATGATATCATCTAAATACCCCGAAATCCTGCCCCTGAATACATAACTGTACAACTGCTCCCCACATACCAACACCTGTCCCCTGGACCCCAACACTCACCTCCGGTGCCACTCCAACATCTGCACACTGACCCCTTCTCACAAACCCGAATCCTCTCTTCCCACCTGCTACGTATTGACACCTACTCAGTCCCTGTGCACCAGGACCTGCCCACTAGCCCACCCAACCAATAACATTGGCTAGCCGCCCCCGATTCCCAGACCATGTATCTCCCATCCGGGCACAATGACACCAGTGACGCCCCAGCAAACTCAATGACAGGATGTGGGCTGTGGCATCCAATGAAAATGCTAATTTGTCGTCATCTGTTTGAACACATTGACAATGTGAGTAAGGAAACTACCCTGCAGTTCCTGGTTAACAGCCGCACTGCATTTATCTCTCTCTCTCTCTGAATGTTCAGTCCACACTGAGGAGGAAACAAATGGAACAAAATTATTTCAGAGATAGTAGGATCTACTGGTGCTGAAGAATCTGAGATAACAAGGTGTAGAGCTGGAGAAACGCAGCAGGCCAGGCAGCATCAGAGGAGCAGGAAGGCTGACGTTTCGGGTCTGGACCCTTCTTCAGAAATGGGGGAGGGGTAGGGGATTCTGAAATAGGTCTTTCCGGAGGGAGGAGAGTAACTTCTTCAAGGTAGGCATCCTTAGAAGAGGCTTCGCAGTGGGGTTAAAATTGATTCAGAGATTATTCTATTTTGTTGCGAATCCCTTCTTTTCGAGAAGCTCCGAGCTCTACTCAGAGTGTGGCTTCATGCTCTGCCTCATTGGCAGGAGGACAACCTCCTGCTCAGCACCTGATAGACCTTGGCCAGGCACTGACCCAGAGACAAGATTAGCTGAAGAATTCTTTTCGCCAAAGTGATTACAAATGCCAATGCGTGAGCACTCCCTTTGACTGACTAAGGAGATCCCACATGCTTCACCCTCCCCACATCACAACCAGAGCAGTCTTTAAAATCACATCAAGTCAAAACCCTTTGTTCTGTAGTTCATGTGTTTAAATAATCCATCTCTATTACACAGACCCAACCAAAATCTGCTGCTTTAACTTCAAAGTGAGTCTAACAGTGTGCAAAATGAGGAGGTTTTTTTTTGGATGAGATAGAGGGGGTGAGAGGGTTTGCAGAGTCATAGGACAGTACAGCACAGTACAGGCCTTTCGGCCCACGATGTCGCGCCGAACTTTTACCCTAAACCTAAGGTCTATCTAACCTCCACCCCTACCCTATACAATCATCCATATGCCTATCTAATAGCCGCTTAAATGCCCCTAATGAGGCTGACTCCACTACCCTCTCAGGCAATGCACTCCACACCCCTACCACTCACCGAGTAAAGAACCTACTTCTGACATTTCCCCTGTATCTACCTCCACTCACTTTAAAACTATCCCCCCTTGTAATAGCTACCTCCACCCTAGGAAAAAGTCTCTGGCTGTCCACCCTATCTATACGTCTGATCATTTTGTAAGTCACCTCTCATCCTTCGTCGTTCTAAAGAGGAAAGCCCTAGCTCTCTCAACCTTTCCTTCTAAGACCTTCCCTCCATTCCAGGCAACATCAGAAGGTCCAGTCAGGAGACTCATTAACACCAGGGTGGAGAATCAGCCAATTCACAAAGAGAGGAGATGGGAATCAATTTTAAAACACAGTTACTTTGACATAATCTGGATCACATTGTCTGAAGGGGAGGTGGGAGCTGGTTCAACAGCAGCTTTCAAAAGATACTCAAACAGAAATTGCCGGAGAAACTCGGCAGGTCTGGCAGGTATCACTGGAGAGAAAACAGAGTTAACATTCTGAGTCCAGTGACACTTCTTCAGAACTAGTCACCAAACTCGAAACATTAACTCTGCTTTTCCTCCACAGATGCTGCCGAATATTTCCAGCGATTCCTGCTTGGTTTCAGATTTCCAGTACCGCAATTCTTTGTTTCCCTTCAAAAGGGCATAGGATGCTGGGAAATAGGGCAATGGGGCAAGTGCTGGATCTAATTAGTAAAGACATGATTCACCTGATGGCTACTCCTGAGCTGTATCATCCCATCTGCTGAAACCACACTGGGTAGGCAGCACAGGGAGATGCTTGATACTCTCTGTGGTGAGCATTTCTCCATAGTGTTCACTAACTTCAATGCATTACCATTGCATTTCAACGCAAGCTGTTCTAAATACCCACTTTGCACTATAACTATGTAGATTTATATCGCTCTTTTACTGTGGAAAACAGAGCAAGGCTCAATCAAACAAAAGGTACATGACTGCTGCTTTATCTAATTACCTCCTCCCAGTCTCTAATTGGTAAGACTAACATAGCAACACTGTACAGGTGACTGCCTACTCAAGGCGTTGTCACCAATTGACATGTGCTATGACCAGATCCCGACTGAAGTTCCACAAGCTATTCCAGTTCGAGATGGGATAACATAGGAACGCAGAAAATAGGAGCTGGAGTAGGCCATTCAGCCCTTCAAGCCTGTACCACCATTCCATACGATCATGGCTGATTGAGCAATCTCAGTCTCCCATTCCTGCCCTCTTCCCCATACCTCTTGATCCCTTTAGCTTCAAGGGCCACGTGTAGCTCCCCCTTGAATATGTCTAATGAACTGGCCCCAGCAGCTTTCTCTGAGACAGAATTCCAAAGGTTCACAACTGAGTGAAGAAATTCTTCCTCAGCTCAGTCTTGAATGGCTTACCCTTTATTGTTAGGCTGTGACCCCTTGTTCCGGGCTTCCCCAACTTCCTGCATCTACCCTGTCTAGTCCCATCAGGATTTTATTTGTTTCTAGTAGATTCCCCCCCTTCATTCTTCTAAACTCCAGTGACTACAAACCCAGTTGACCCAGTCTTTTCTCATATGTTAATCCTGCCATCCCAGGAATCAGTCTGGTGAACCTTCACCAGACTCCCTCAAGTAGAAAGAATGTCTTTCCTCAGACGAGGAGCCAAAACTGCACATAACACTCAAGGTGTGGCCTCACCAAGGCCCTGTCTAACTGCAGCAAGAAGTCCTTACACCGATATTCAAATCCTCTCGCTGTGAAAGCCAGCATGCCGTTAGCTTTCCTCAATGCCTGCTGCACCTGCATGCCAACCTTCAGCAACTGTTCCACCACGACACCCAGGTCTCATTACACCTCACCTTTTCCTAAACTGCCACCATTCAGATAATAATCTGCCTTCCTGTTTTGTGACTCCTGATATTCCAAATATCAAGCTCCTGGATGAGGAGAGACAAACTGGCTCCCCTTCTTATTCGCCCAGCCTCTTGTTTGGTCACAATAAGGTTGATTTGTGAAGAATCCCCTCCGTTCTGGGTACCTTTCTCCAACAGCAAATGAACTCATGTTTTAAAAGGAGCCAATTTAACCAGGCTCCCTTAAATTAAAAAAAGTGAGTTTATTAATTAGTAAATGGAAGAAGAAATAAAAACACAACACACACTTGAAATGCGAGTTTAAAGTAGACAGTTGCTTCAAAACAATCAAAGATATAATAGGCAGTCATTCATAAAGAACAGATAGTACACATTGGGGCCATTACAGTGGATGCCACTGGCAATGTGAACATTGGTAGTTCAACAATACACTCCAAGATACTTGACTTTGTAGGTTGATTGATATTCTTTTGTCCTGGCTCTTCCCAGCAGTGGCAAGCCTGCAGCACTCTGTGAGAGACTGTTCCTTTCCTTTACCTGCAGTGCAGGGGTGTTTAATGGCTGATCTCAAACTGTAACCCTTCACAGTGTACCAGTACATACACTAGTCAAGCCTCTAACACACCCAGACCAGGGTTTCAATACACTTTTAATCCTTGTCCCAGTGTATTCCTGAAAAGGAGAACATTCAAGTATGTGTCTCACTCATGCCACAGTCTTTTATTAAGCACCATGTTCACAGTCTGAAATATAATGGACTGCAGTTCAAATTGTAATGCATTTCTCCCTTTGGAGCTTCTTTCACACTTGCAGGGGTGACATTCCAGAGTTCCTCTCCAGACAACAAATGGGTTTGTATCTACAATCATTCTGATTGTGTCAGTATGCTTTTCAAGAGCACATTGTAGAATTTAAAGGTTTAATACATCCGTACATGACTGAGTTCTGAAAGGCTGCAGCAGTGTGTACCAAGATGCACTGCAGAAACTTACGCAGATTCCTCACTTGGTACCTTCCATACCTGTGACCTCTACCATCCAGAAGGACAGGGGTATGGGAACACCACTGCCTATAATTCCCCTCCAAGACACATACCACACTGACTTGGAAATATATGGTCATTCCTTCACTGTTGCTGGGTCAAAATCCTGGCATTCCCTCCCCAATGGCATTGTGGGCCTACCTGCAGCATATGGCATACAGCTGTTCAAGAATGCAGCTCACCACCACCCTCTCAAGGGGCAAGTAGGGATGGGTAATAAATTTTCACCCAGTCGGTGATGCGTACATCCCTTAAACAAATAAATTAATTCCAGTGTTTTTCAGTATTTCCCTGTGGGATATGGAAGACAGCCAGTGCAATATTGATTATTTACCCACAGCAGACATTGTAAACTAAGCCTAATCCCCATCTTGCTTGATGATCACACACATTTATGTTCAGCTGTCAACACGACTGAGGTTGACCGCTTCTGTGCAGCACTCATGTCAACGCATGCCATAAAAAAGGACATGGTGTATCACTTAGCAATGGCTCATTCAATAGAACTTCCCAAGGCAACGACTTCAAACACTTAGAAGGACAAGGGCAGCACCAAGTTCCTCTCCAAACCACTCCCATCCTGACTTGAAAATATATTGCCATTCCTGCTGGGTCAAAATCCTGAAATTCCCTCTCTCAGGGCATTGTGGGGCAACGTACAGCGCATGGTCTGCAGCAGTTCAGCACCATATCCTCAAAGGGCAACTCGGTACAGGCAGTAAATGCTGGTCCAGACATACCAATGGTGGTTAGCGTGGGAGAGGTTCCTCATCAGCCATCACTCAGGAAAAATGCTGGGGAATTTACTGTCACCATCCACAGCTCCAGGTTAGGGGAAGCAGCGGTCGTCAATGCAGATGAGCCAGGATAATGCTCTGGGCACATAGATCTCATGCCCACTGGGGCAGACAGCAAAATTTGAATTTAATAGGAACATCTTGATTAGATATAGCTCTTAGAGCTAAAGGGATCAAAGGATATGGGGAGAAAGTGGGAACATGGGACTGAGTTGAATGATCATATGAATGGTGGAGTGGACTTGAAGGGCTGAATGGCCTACTCCTACTCTCTCACTTTTTTGATCTAGACGAAAAGCTAGCCTAAAATGACGACCATTTAACCACTGTCTAACTGTCATAAAAACAAACATTTGGTCACTAATGCCCCTGAGGGAGGGAAGTCTGCCATTCTTACGTGGTCCAGCTGATCTATCAACTCCTGACTCTCAGCCACGTGGCTGACTCTTAGTTACCTTCCTGTTCTCTCAGCTATTTCAGTCAGTCCAAGGGATGGGAAACAAGCCTGCCAGTAACACCCACGTTTTAAAAAAAAAATCAAAGAAATATTGGCTAAATGCAGGCAAATGGGACCAGTTCAGTTTGGGAAACCTGACCTGCATGGACTGGTTGGACTAAAAGGTGCTATATGACTCTATGTACTCACAAGACATAGATGCTGCTATCTGGGCCAGCATTTATTACCCGTCCTTAGTTGCCGTCAAGAAGGTGGTAGTGAGCTGCCTCGTTGAACTGCTGCAGTTCATGTGCTGTAGGTTGGCCCACAATGCCCTTAGGGAGGGACAAATTCAGAAGTCACACAACACCAGATTATAGCCCAAATGGGTTATCACGAATCTCAAACTTTCAGAGCGGAGTCCCTACATCAGGTGCTTCGTCCACCCCAGTCCAATACCAGCACCTCCACATCATGGCTTAGGGAGGGAATTTCAAAATTCTGACCCAGTGACAATGAAGGTACGACAATATATTTCCAAGTCAGGATGGTCAGTGGCTCGTAGGGGAACTTGCAGGGGGCACTGTTCCCGTGTATCTGTAGCCCTTGTCCTTCTAGATATCCTTTAACATGCACAGAAATAGGCATGTTGCCACAACATCCTTGGACTTCCAAACTGAACTGTGATACATCACCATCATTTATTGTCCAAAAAAAAATTAGACGGCTGGGAGTAACTTTCAATAAATGATCACAACGAGAGAACAAGCTGTTGAGTGTCAAAAGGTACAAGTCCATACCTTAATTGCATGATTAAGGATGGAAAATCGTTCGGGTTGAAGTGTAGATTTGAGACACATGGCTATGACCTCTAATAGCTCAATGCTATATCATCTTGGCTAATCACCTGTTTTTCATCAAAACCACAACTCCAAAAGGATAAAAATATCTGTACATGATTGAGCAGATTAAAGTTCCTCTCCCAAAGGTTGAGAGGTGAACCTTAAAGGCCTTTAAGATAATGAAAGGGTTTAATATAATTGAGGTAATAAAGAGGTTTCTACTTGAAAAGATCTAAAATTAAAAGGTCACAAACACAAGGTAGCCGGTAATATATGTTTGTACTTCAGATGATGATGATGAGGATCAGCCTGCCCGAACAAGTGATAGCAGCAAATTCAACAATAACTTTTAATTGGGAATGAGATAACTGTGAAAGAAGAAATGTTGCTGGAGATACAAATTAAGGAATGGGACAAGTTGAATAGTTCATTCTTAGAGCCAGCATGGGCATGATGGGCCAAAAGGCCTCCTGCAGCGCTGTATGAAGTAGCATGAAATAGAAATTTCAAGACAACTGCTTTACCTGGGAAATGACTAGAACATGAAACTCCCTACCACAAAAAATTGTTGAAGTGAATAGTATAGAGGCATTTTAGTAGAAGATAGATAACCACTGCCAAAGATTTTAGAAAAAGAGACCTGAGGGGCAAATTTTCACTCAGAGGGTGTTGTGTTTATGGAACAAACTCCTAGAGGAAGCAGTGGAGGCAAATCCAACATTTAAAAGACATTTGGACAGGTACACAAATAGACAAGGTTTACAGGGATAATGGGCCAAACGCAGGCAAGTGGGAGTAATTCAGTTTAGGATACCTGGTTAGCACAGATGAGTTGGACCAAAGGATGTATTTCTGTGCTGTATGACTCTATGATTTCATGACTCTATG
Source organism: Rhincodon typus (assembly GCF_021869965.1). Taxonomy (NCBI): domain Eukaryota; kingdom Metazoa; phylum Chordata; class Chondrichthyes; order Orectolobiformes; family Rhincodontidae; genus Rhincodon; species Rhincodon typus. Next base: position 89,340,800 of record NC_063340.1, read on the forward strand.
ATTTCATGACTCTATGATTT
>NC_063340.1:89340829-89349849 GCF_021869965.1 Rhincodon typus
TTCATGACTCTATGATTTCATGACTCTATGATTTCATGACTCTATGAAAATAGAGAAAATGGAATAGCACGGTATACTGACAGGGCGAGATAAAGAGGAAACAATAAAGATTTATCCATAAACTTCGACATGGACCTGTTGGACTGAATGGCCTTTTTCAACATTGCAGATTCATTCTAATTTGCTGCAGTTTGGATTGTTCCAATTCAGTTCTCAGTAAGCAGGAGCCTGCAACTCAACATTGCTCATACATTAGTACAAACCTGGAAACGGATCCAGTCACATTGGTGCCTTGGGGATATCTACTCTTTTGAGATCAGGGCTGAGGGTCATGGTTGGGGAAGGGGAGGGGGAACTCGATTGTGATTGACGTAGCCTAAAACAGATTGATGCAGCCTGAAACAGACTGATGCAAGGTGTGGTTGCTTGGAGCGAAAAAAAGTCTCAAAAGACTACTAATCCCTCATCTTAAACAAGCACACAAACATTTTTGGAAGGTAGACTGATTCAATCGGTTTTGCTAATAATCCTTCATATGTAGTTGAGTCACCTAGTTACGACAGATGGCATCACTAATTCCCAAAAGGAAGAAAATTCATTTTGTGTAGGATCACATCAAACTGTATCCAAGGCAACTCCACTTGAATTCCAGGAGTTAGGAAATGTTAATCTGTTACTCATTTGTAGGGCCAGAATTAATTCAAACACAAAAACAACAAATTCTCATTCTGTATATGAAGAAAAGGTCAAGGTTTCATCTGGTTATCTGGTTGCAAACATGCTCCTTACACTGCTACGATTCACACACAGGCAGACAAACAGAAAGTCTTCATGGGGAGTGTCTTCCTATTATAACTAGGAGGATTTTGTTGACCATTAACATAGAATAACACATGAAAACATTAGAATTAGGTTTTATTGTCACGTGCACTCAAGTACAGGGATGCAGGAGTACAGTGAAAAGTATAGTGTTGCCATTCATGGCGTTATCTCAGGTATTAAAAGTATCTAGGTACAAAATCTTGGGTAAAGAAAGTAGGAAAATAGGAAAATATAGTTAGAAGTTGAACACTAAAGTCCTTCTTAAGCGCTTAGCCATGCTGGGCTCACACTCCCCAAGGGTTTGATCTCCTCCATGCTGGGTTCAATCTCCTCCACATTGGGTTCGACCTCCAGACTGAAACTTATAAAACGATACTGGAATCTGGCAGATGATTCATCCCATTGTATAGTACTTTGGATGTTTTTGTCCCAAAAACATTAAGGATACTTTAGAAATGGAAGTTAGACCATAACATACAGGAGTCGATTAGGCCATTCAGCCCATCAAGTCTGCTCCACCTTTAGTTCTTGGCTGATATGTTTCTCAATCCCATTCTCCTGCATTCTCCCTGTAACCTTTGATCCCCTCACTAATCAAGAACCCATCTCTGCCTTCTGAGGCAATGAGTTCCACAGATTCACCACCCTTTGGCTGAACAAATTCCTCCTCGTTCTAAACAGTTGTCCATTCACTCTGAGGCTGTGCCCTCAGGTACTAGTCTCACAAACTAGTGGGAACATCATCTCCACATTCACTCTATCCACACCTCTCAGTGTTCTGTAAGTTTCAATCAGGTCCCCACTCATTCTTCTAAACTCCATTGAGTACAGTCCTGGAGTCCTCAACCTCTCCTCATTTTATCAAATTGTTGTTCAGTTTTAGATACCCCTATTATTGGAAGATTACATCCACATGAGAGGGTCAGTGAAGACTTGCTGGGATGACAGGCCATATTTAAGAAAAAAAAACAGTGGATTGGAGTTCCAGCGAAAAAGGGCTTGGTGCAAGGTTGTGCCATTTGGCCTCTTTTGCTGCTGTAATTTTAAATGATGCTTTGCCACTTTATACTGTCCCTGCCCTTTCCTGTAACATGGTATCACGTCTCATTCCACAGGTTGGGCTTTAAGGGTTACAAACTGCATTGTGTAATCAGATTTCCCATCACTCTCGTCAGCCCACCCTAAGGCCGAGCTATCATTAAAACAAAAATCAAAAGCCAAAATGTGCAGGTTCGGCCTTTCCTATCACTTACACTACCTGCATGCAGCCAGGCCAACAATGAAATAAACCAGCAGATTATCTGATTTTCAACTGATGTTGGTTGGAAGATAGATCTTGGCTGGGACTTCAGAAGAATGCTACGTTTTCCTTCAAATAATAGCCATGAATTTGCTCGCATTCATCCGAATTGGAAGCAATAGACTGGGCTTAATGTTTCATTCAAAGGACAGCGCCAAGCAATGCAATAGAAAATCAAAATGCTGGAGAAACTCAGCAGGTCTGGTAGTAGCTGTGGAGAGAGAAACAGACTTGACATTTTTGAGTCCAAAATGACTATTTCAGAACTGAGAAGTGGTACAGAGCAATGCCATATTGTGGTTAGTTCAGTGTCCCTGATATAGGTACGAAGCATTCCCCACGTGGCACATTCATCTGGTAGCCCAGGGATAAGCCATCATTACTTAACAACCTCAGATCCATCACCCTCCACACTTCAATAGCCCAGCTTGCAGGTCAGTCAAATTCTGACACTGACAAGATGGGATCATGTACTTAATGGGGCCAGGGCAATTTAGTGACACAGACTACTATTGCTCCATTATAAAATGGAGTCAAAACGATGGCTACATAGGAACAGAACTCAAAAGGTGTAATACTATAACCGAAAAACTCTAAGGGACAGAAATAAACTCCACTTAGAGAAGCATTGATTAATCAAATATCATCTGTGTGGTTTTGTCAGAGAGAGACCACATCTCACAAATTTAATTGAATGTCTCGAAGAGGTGACACAGTGCGTACAGCAGTTGACGTAGTTTACGTTGTCAGTCAGGTTTTTGACAAGGTCTGCATGCAAACTGGTTAGGAAGTGAACAGCCCATGGGGTCCGGGGCAATTAGGATCCAAAATGGGCAGGAAGCAGTGGGTGCTAGTCAAAAGGGTATTTTTTTGCCCGTGTCCTGTGGTGTACTGCAGGGTTTGATACAGGGTCCTTTCCTGTGTGCTGTGTATATTGTTAACCTAAATGTGGATGTAGGACGTACAATCAGTGAGTTGTGTGGCAAATAGAGAGCAGAAAAGGCTTAGACTACAGGACGATATAGGAGAAGGTAAAGTCACCATAGACTTACCAGGTCACAGGGCTGGTCTCTCATCACAAAGAGAAACAACTGGTGGTGACTTGGCCAGAGGGTCAGCACAGGATGATACAGATGGGCTGAACAATGGCAAGTGGAATTTAATCCTGAAGATCACGAGATGAAACATTTTGGGAAGACTAACAAGGCAAGGGAGTACATGTTGAATGGTCAGACCCGAGGAAGTAAAGAGGATCAGGTGGATAAGATGGTTGGGAAGGCATATTTTGTTGGAGATGATTATAAAAGATAGGATTTATGAACATTTAGAGAGGCAAAAATTGTTTAGGGATAGTCAGCTTGGTTTTGTGTGAGGAAAATCATGTCTCACTAACTTGATTCCATTTTTTGAGGAAGTTCCCAAAAAGATTGATGATGGCCAAGCAGTAGACATTGTTTATTTGGATTTTAGTAAAGCCTTTGACAAGGTTTCACATGACAGACTAATTAGTAAAGTTAGGTCACATGGGATTCAGCATGAACGTGCCAAATGGATGTATAATTGGCTTAACGGCAGGAGACAGAGAGTAATGGTGGAGGGTTGCTTTTAGGACCACAGGCCTGTGACCAGCGGTGTTCCACAGGGATCTGTTCTAGGTCCTCTTTTGTTTGTCATTTATATAAATGATTTGGATGAGAATATAGAAGGTATGGTTAGTAAGTGAAGAAGGTTTTCTAAGATTACGAAGGGATCTTGATCAAATGGGTCAATGGGCTGAAAAATGGCAGATGGAGTTCAATTTGGATAAATGGTGAGGTGTTGCATTTTGGTACAACAAACAAGGGTAGGGCTTATACAGTTAATGGTAAGACCTTGGGTAGTGTTGTGAAAGACAGGGACCTAGGGGTGAAAGTACATAATTCTTTAAAGTTTGCGTCATATACAGACAGGATGGTTAAAAAAAGCGTTTTGCACGCTTGTCTTCATTGCTCAGAACATTGAATATAGGAGTTGGGACATTATGTTGAGGTTGTACAAGACATTGATGAGGCTTCTTCTGGAGTACTGTGTCCAGTTCTGGTCGCCCATTCATAGGAAGGATATTACCAGGATGTTGCCAGATATGGAAGGTGTCAGTTATAAAGAAAGGCAGGATAGGCTAGGAATTTTTTCACTGGACCATAGGAGGTTGACCTGATAGAAGTTTATAAAATAATGAGGTACAGAAAGAGTTGATGGTAGGTGTCTTTTCCCTAGATGGGGAATTTTAAGACTAGGGTACACATTTTTAAAGTGAGAGGAGAGAGATTTAAAAATGACATGAAAGGCAAATTTTTCACAGAGGGTACTTCATGTGTGGAATGAACTTCCTCAGGAAGTGGTGGATGTGGGTACAATTACAACGCTTAAAAGACATTTGAATGGATACATGAATAGGAAAGGTTGAGGCATATGGGCTTGGAGCAGACAGGTGGGACGAGTTTAGTTTGGGATTATGTTCAGCATGGACTCGTTGGACCGAAGGGTCTGCTTCTGTGCTGTATAACTTGCCTTTACCAGTCGAGGTGTTAAATACGAGAGCAAGGAGGTTATGAGGGAGCGAGAGTACTGTGTGCAGTTCTGATTGCCACATTATAGGAAGGATGTGATTGCATTAGAGGGAGACTCACCAGGATGTTGCCTGGGCCATAACAACTCAGCCATGGACAGAACCTCTCTAAACTGGGGTTACTTTTCCTGACAGCAGGGAAGGCTAAGGGGTGAATCTGATTGAGGTGTACAAAGTATTGAGGGACATAGACAGAGATTAGATTGGGGGTAACCATTCCTCTTAGTAGGGAGGTCAATAATCAGGAGGGCACAGTTTTAAGGCCAGAAGCAGAACAGAATTGGAGGAAAAATCTTTTCGGCCAGAGGTTTGAAAGTGTCAGGAACTCACTGCCTACAAAAGTTGGTCAAGCAAGGAACCCTCAGGACATTTAAGAATTATCTAGATGAGCATTTGAAATGTCACAGCACGTGAGGCTACAGGTGACGTACTGGGAAACGAGATGAGAATTGGCAAATGGATGTTCGACAATGGGCTGAAGAGCTTTCTCCATGCTGTAAAAACTCCGACTCTAACTAATCTTTTGTCCTTGTAGGATTAGATTACAAGGCCAGTATCTGTGCGTTGACCATACATAAACAGTATCTCAGCTTCCCTGATGTTTGTTGGTAAAGGAAGGAAGTACTGGTCTTTGTTCTTCCATTCTCACATCTCAAAGCTCTTCCCATACATTTGATAACTATTGTGGCTAAACATGACCTTTACTATCAGCAGTGCATAATGCCACAAGGTCCTAAGAGCAAAGTGACTTGTTGATTCATTTTGGGTGGATGCTTTGGTCATGCTATTTAGGACAGGAAATGTAGCTTCTTTTACACCAATCTGAACAGGCACAGAGTGCTCAGTTCATCATATTCTGGTCATAGAGTCACAGGGTCATAGAGATGTACAGCACGGAAAAAGAGCCTTCAGTCCAACTTGTCCATGCCAACCAGATATCCTATATTAATCTAGTTCCATTTGCCAGCATTTGGGCCATATCCCTTTAAACATTTCCTATTCATATTCCCATCCAGATGCCTTTTAAATGTTGTAATTGTACCAGCCTCCACCACTTCCTCTGGCAGCTTGTTCCACACCCCACCACTCTCTGTGTAAAAAAGTTGCCCCTTCGGTCCCTTTTAAATCTTTCCCCTCTCACCTTAAACCTATGCCCTCTAATTTTGGACTCCCCTATCCTGGGGAACAGGCCTTGGCTAGTCACCCCATCTATGCCCCTCATGATTTTATAAACTTGTAGAAGGTCACCTCTCAGTCTCTGACGCTCCAGGGAAAATAGCCCCAGTCTATTCAGTCTCTCCCTATAACTCAAACTCTCTAACCCCAGCAACATCCTTGTAAATCTTTTCCGAACCTCTTCAAGTTTAACAACATCCCTCCTATAGCAGGGAGACCAGAACTGAATGCAGTATTCCAAAAGTAGCCTAACCAATGCCCTGAACATTCACAACATGATCTCCCAACTCCTGTACTCAATACACTGACCAATAAAGGCACGTGTATGATGGAGCAAAAAGGCAGTGCAGCACTCCCTCAGGGTGCACTCACACAGCAGTCCAGCTTGTGCTTCCAATTTCCTGGATTAGGCTGACTTGAACCACTTTTTGGTTTTTTAGGTGAAAACACGGTTAGGGGATGGGGTTGGTGGTTACAGTAGGACCCAATAACCAAGACCCATGCTTTCTGACCTTGTGGCCATCTTCACTAGTCCATTCCCAATATGATTAGGTAGAATTTCACCAGGGATCTATTCAACCTCCCATTGTAAAAACACTGGAGGAACAGCGTGAATGTTGAATACTGTAAAGTTTCTGATGTAACTGTGCGGAAACATTAAACAACTATTGTGGGAAGTCAATCTGTGAATTCTTCATAAAAGCAAAGTATTTCAGGTGTTGGAAGTCTGAAATAAAACAAACAGTGCTGGAGAAACTCAGCAGGTCTTACAGTATCTGTGGAGAGAGAAATAAAGTTAACATCTTGAATCCAGTCTGACTTGTATTCAGAAGTATAAATTGTTACATCAATTTACATAAGCCTTTTGTTACGGACTTGCTTAAAGCACATCAAAAGTTTAGTTTCTTGGAGATAAGTCAGCTCCCTTTAAAGTTAAAAAATCTCAATCCTGTTATTTTCTCAATGCTTTAAGATTTAATTAAAGAACTGTTTTCCATTTCTTCATCTTCCATTGTTATACTACGTGCTGCTTTTTTTTGGCGAATGTTGTTGAGCATTAACTGCTGAAAGGAACGTTTCCCTTTGATTCCTTTCTTAAAGAATCAATGAACCCCCTTGTGTTCCAGGCGAGGGTTGCTAAATGGCTCAACAGTCAAACAGCTCGTGTGGAGCGGATATATCCCTGGAGTTCCCCTCTCACCCACTTCCCTGGGCTCTGCACAGACCCAAAAAGTAACAACAGATGTCAGACAAGGCAGAGAAAACTCACCAAGTTAATACTTGGCAAATAATAAAAGATCCATTTCATTCTTACACCACACAGTGCAAAATTAAAACAACTGAACCTTGTTTGGCACGACAAGCCTTGTCGCTTTCTAACAGAGAGATTCCCGCAATCGATTATACAGACTGAACAAAAATAGGCCATTCGGCCCCAGAGGTACCTGCTGGCTCTACACAAGTTTTCCTTCACTTCTTCATCTCATCTCATGAGCATATTCTACGATTGCAGTTTGCCTTTTCCCTGCTTATCCCTTGAAATGTTCAGTCTTCATCACCTCAACCACTGCATCAGATAGGAACACAGCAACAGGAACAGGCCATTCAGCCCCTCAAGCCTGTTCCATCTTTCAATGAGATCGTGGTTGCTCCGTGGTCTAACTCCACATATCTGCCTTTGGCCCATATTCCTTAATAATTTTGCTTAAGAAAAATATACCGATCTTGGATTTAAAATTAACAACTGATCCTGCATCCGCTGCCATTTGTGGAAGAGTGTTCCAAACCTCTACCACCCTTTGTTTGCAGAAATGTTTCCTAACATCGCTCCTGAATGGTCTGACCCTAATTTCTGTACTATGAGTTTAGAGGGTCATCTCGGGATCACGGTGACACCAAAAAGTGTCCTACTCTCAATCTGTTGCTGACAAGCCGGATGGACTCAGGAGGTCGGGAATAGAGTTTTGAATGGTGGGCAAAAACAACAGCATCAGCCTTCCCAACATTTAAATTTGGGGGGAGGAATCCTTTACTTTTCTAGTATGGAGAGGCAATGACCTAGTGCCATTATCACTGGACTGTCAAACCAGAGACCCAGGGTTGAATCCTACCATGGCAGATGGTGGAATTTAAATTCAATTAAAAAAATCTGGAAAAACCCATCCGGTTCACTATGATTTGGAGTACTGCATACAATTTTGGGTACCCTTCTATAGGAAGGATGTTATTAAACTGTAAAGATGCAAGAAAAATTTAGAGAGATGTTACCGAGACCAGAAGGTTTGAGTTATAAGGACAGGCTGGATAAGCTGGGAAGATTAGGAGGCTGAGGGGTGACCTTATTGTGGTTTCTAAATTCATGAGGGGCATGGATAGAGTGAACAGCCAAGGTCTTTTCCCCAGGAGGAGGGGGTTCAAAACTAGAGGACAGAGGTTTAAGGTTAGAAGGGAAAAATTTAAAAGGGACCAAAGGGGCAACTTTTTCACACAGAGGGTGGTGCGTGTATGGAATGAGCTGCCAGAGGAAGTGGTAGAGGTGGGTACAATTACAACATTTAAAAGACATTTGCACAGGACGTGGATAGGAAAGGTTTAGAGGGATATGGGCCAAACGCAGACAAATGGGACTAGTTCAGGTTAGGAAACCTTGTCGTTATGGTCAATTTCAGCCAAAGGCTCTGTTTCCCTCCTGTATGACTTATGACTCTAATGCCCTTTAGGGAAGGAAACTGCCATCCTTACCTGGTCTGGCCTACATGTGACTCCAGACCCACAACAATGTCATTGACGCTTAATTGTCCTCAGGGTGATTAAGGATAGGCAATAAATGCTGGAACAAAAACAAAATTTGCTGGAAAAGCTCAGCAGGTCTGGCAGCATCTGTGGAGGAAAAAAACAGAGTTAACGTTTCGGGTCCGGTGACCCTTCCTCAGAACTGGCCGAACCAGCGACACCCTCATCCCATGAATGAATTTTTAAAAAGTGTCAGATAAGCCATGAGACAATTTAATGATCATCTCAATTTAATAACAACTTTTCCCACTATGAAATGTCAACTCCGCCTCACAGAACATAGAACATTACAGCGCAGTACAGGCCCTTCGGCCCTCGATG
>NC_063340.1:89350249-89373939 GCF_021869965.1 Rhincodon typus
CCTTCACAAAACCGTGTTGACTATCCCTAATCAAATTATTCCTTTCTAGATGATTATAAATCCTATCTCTTATAATCCTTTCCAACACTTTACCCACAACCGAAGTAAGGCTCACTGGTCTATAATTACCAGGGTTGTCTCTACTCCCCTTCTTGAACAAGGGGACAACATTTGCTAGTCTCCAGTCTTCTGGCACTATTCCTGTAGACAATGACGACATAAAGATCAAAGCCAAAGGCTCTGCAATCTCCTCTCTAGCTTCCCAGAGAATCCTAGGATAAATCCCATCCGGCCCAGGGGACTTATCTATTTTCACACCTTCCAGAATTGCTAACACCTCCTCCTTATGAACCTCAATCCCGTCTAGTCTAATAGCCTGTATCTCAGTATTCTCCTCGACAACATTGTCTTTTCCCTGTGTGAATACTGACGAAAAATATGCATTTAGCACCTCTCCTATCTCTTCAGACTCCAGCACAACTTCCCACTGCTGTCCTTGACTGGCCCTAATCTTACTGTAGTCATTCTTTTACTCCTGACCATACCTATAGAAAGCTTTTAGGTTCTGCACAGATACTGCCAGATCTGCTGAGCATTTCCACCAACTACTGTTTCAGTTTCAGATTCCCACTATTGGCCGTGTGCAGTATTTTAGCATAAATTAGAAATTTTGCAATTAGATATGGATAACACACACAAACACACATGCATTTCAGTTGGAATTCTTTGACACCCAGTTTGAATGCCTCAGTCATGAACTTGGGATCATGTTGCGCTACGCGTGACCCCACTACACTGTTCTGTGTCTGTAAAATCTTCCTTACTGTCCTGTTTTGACAGCATCACCGTGATAAATTGTTATGATCTCTCTACCTTATTTAGTTTGGACAGTTTTGGATCATTTGTTACTTTGGTTAGACCCTCGGCATACGACTCTTATACCTATCATGCTCCACATTATTATTATAAAATTACAAAACATAATTACAAATAAAATCTCTCTGCCTCATTTAATCAGATTATAGGTCATCCCTTCACTTTCTATTCAGCTGTTGACACTTTACTCACACCACCTGACACTCTTGATCACCTGCAGAGACCTATTATTCGGTCTGTCGACACTCCACTCACACCATTTGTATGATCTTTTGAGCTCTCTGCCGATAAATGTGCTTCTCTCTCACTTCACCTGGTGAAGGGGCTACATTCTGAAAGCTTGTGATTTCGAATAAGCTTGTTGGACTATAACCTGGTGTTGTCTGACTTCTGACCTCATCCACCCCAGACCGACAGCGGCACCTCCACATCTCACGAAACTAGTGAGAAAGAGTTTGTCGAATCTCTTCCACACTCGGATGTGATTGAACTAGATTCTGAGCTAACCATTCATACCACACCTTCCAGGATTTAATTCTAGCTGGAAGCTTTTGGCAGTTTAAAAGAAAAACATTGCAACATATCCTCCCTTCAGTTCAGAACATAAGAGGATGGCAGTTGGTGGTGACATGGCATGCAGATGCAGGAGGATCGACCCCAATGCCGGAGGTGGTGGTGAGGGGGGGTGAGGGAGGAGATCGAGCCCATGTGGGGAAAGCCGAGCATGGAGCGACTGCAGGCCCATGGCTAAAGAAGGACTGTAATTTGGAACTTTTAACTTTATTTCTTAGATGCTAGTTTATACTGAGAAAAACTGTGATGTCGAACTTTTAACTTATTTCTTTATTTTTCTACTTTTTAAACGCAAGATTTTCTACCTGGGTATTTTGTACCTAAGACGGCACCAGGAATGGTGACATTGTACACTTTTCACTGTATTTCTGTATCCCTGTGCTTGAGTACGCATGACAATAAAACCTAATTCTCTACTCATCTTCTGCGTAAGTGCCTAAGGTGGTCATCAAGTCACGAGCTCATGTTCCATGTCCCACTCCACAGAATTATACACACAATTCATGCTGACATTCCTTGCAGGAAGCTCTGCCTGGTCAGTGGTGCTGCCTCTGTTAGACATGTAGATCCCAGCTCTGATCCTTTGATAGAAGGCAGCTGTTCTAATATCAGCATTTATCGGCTATTTGCAAGGAGGGCTGTTGCAGGATTTTATCAGAAACTCTCTCTCAACTTCCAGCTACGTGATATCTGACATCATGGATGCTACACTTTAGCGAAAGAGTAAGTGACCCCTTCAAGTGCACTCTCTCGCTCCAAAACTGAGGCCCCATTTGGCCTCTCAACTGAGTGCCACAGATCCCACGACCTATGTTCCCTGGGATTTTTCCTGCTGTTGCCGTGCGTGACATCGGCTTCTGGAACTGGAAGTCAGTCGGCGTGCACAGAACCTGAGCAGTTTAGAGGAAGCGTTGCCCTGGAGTCCATCCCAAATAAGTGAAGCAGCAGAGCTTCTTCCCAGCTCCCTGGCCAGTATTTATCCCTCAAGCAATGTCGTTATGTTGGCTACATCAGAAGAACCTGAGAAACAGGATGAGGAATAGGCCATTCAGCCCCTCAAGCCTACCCCTACCATTCAAGAATATCATGGCTGATCTGTTCCCCAGGTCTCAACTCCTCATCACCCTCAACTTCCTTGGATTTTTTTTGAAAAATCATTCTCTGGTCATTTATCTCACAGCTAGGTGTGGGATCTTGCTGTACAGAAAGGGGTTGTCATATTTGCCGAAACGATGGCAACGAATGCACTTCCAAAGGACATTACTGGCTGCAATGTGGCTCGAGGATGTGACAGAAGCTTTGGGAATGGAGGCTCCCACCCCACCCCCCTCACTGATTCACTGCAGTCATTTATTCCAGGAAACTAATGTGTTGTTGAGATCTCTGTACCTACTAGGAAATGGAAAACATGTCAAGGGAAAAAAAAACAAAATTCCATGGGAACTTGACTCGGTAACTACCAGCACAGCCATCAGTGTTAATCTTTTTTTAAAAATAAAAACAACTGAGTGATTCTTTAAAAAAATTGCTCGGGAGGATGCCAGCTACAATTTTCCCTCATTAGTGAGATAAGGTATGAAGGTCATGTCAGGAGAGAAATCATCACAGCCTGTGTTACCAGCATAACCCTCGATCTGTTTAAATGGTAGATGCACTGCATGTCTTAGAGGACCCTGTGAATACCACTTCTAGGAGAAGCACTGTCTGAGAAAAACAGAAGCCAATTGCACCTACTGACCTTGCACAAACTCAGACTATGCCAGACACATTATCCAGGGTGACACTCCTAATGCAGTGCCGAGGGAGTACTGCACTGTCACAGGGGCCACCTCTCTCTCTCTCTCTCGAGATCTTATAAACCAAGGCACCATTTGGCCTGTCCTCATTAATGCAAACTAACTATTCCAAAGAGGGGCACCGGACAATACTAAATCCTTCAACCGATGTTACCACTTGCTCATCTCACAGACACAAGGTTCTAACTTCTAGTTTCTCTCCAGAGCTTGGGCACAGAGGCTGATACACCAGTGCGGTACAGCGGGCAGCTGCACTGTCAGAGGTGCTGTCTTTCAGAGGAGACTTTGAGCTGAGGCTGCATTGCTTTCTCATGGGGGCCGAGCGGAGGGGGAAATTGTAGGAGATCTCATGGCCCCTGTTTTAAACAACAGTTAGAGGTCTGCCTGGTGTCCTCACTAATATATAGCCCTTGATCACCACACAAAAAAAAAATAGATTATCTGGCCATTATCATATCACTGTCTATGAGAGCTTGCTGTGGATAAATTAAGTGTCATGTTTAAGACTTTAAAACAATGACTACATTTCAAAATATCCTTCATTGACTCTAAAGTAACTTGAGACTTCTGGTGGTCATCCAAAGTGCAATACAAGTGCAAATATTTCTTTCAATGCTGTTTGTGGGATCTTGCTGTGCAAAGGTTGGCTGCCTCCTTTCCACCATTACCGAAGTGCTCTGTCGTGTGCAAAACACTTTGGGGCATCCTGAGATCTCACGACGCACTGAGAATGGGAAGTCTTCTTTCCAAATGGAAAGTTGCATTCTGACACCCAAAAGTGAGCCGTCACAATTTTCCCATCCCCTGGTCTCATTGAGGACGACAACATTTTCGTTCGCCTCAACCCGATGCCCGGAACCTGCTCGTTATCCTTCTCCTTTATGCCTTCCAAACCCATCGCCTCACCTTCAGTCACCTGGGAAGAGAGCCAGTGGGGGTGCAGAGGGGGAGAAAGTAAGGGCAAAATGTGAGGGAGAACCTTGTTCATGAAGTGAATAGCGATGACATGAAACACTCTGCCCCCAAGGGCTGTGGCAGTCAATGATTCATGAGGAAATTGAGAGGGAATCTTGAAGGAAATTAACTTTTGGGTCTACAGGGAAACAGCAGGGTATTTGCACTGACTCGATGGCTCTTCAAAAAAAAAAAAAGAGCTGGCATGGACTCAATGGGCCGAATGGCAGCCTCCCATAATGCCATAACTTTAAGGGCTCCCTTGACCTCTGACCTCAGTTCTACACACTTCATGCTACATGACTATCCCTGATAAAGTCCTTTGGGTAGGTGTCTCTGTATGCGTGTCTCTAGTGAAGGTGTAAATTGTCATTGCCCATAGCCAGCTAATGTTATAATCCCACTGTAGCTTTACAGCATTCACTTGCTCCCAAATGGATTCCAGGGTTTCTGGTTCTCCCATTTTATCTGGGCAGCTTATTCCTTCTGTCGAATATTCTTGTTGTGTGCAGGAGAAACCTGGTCTCACCCCTCCCCATCTCCACCAACGCCTTCAACTCTCCGACAGCCCTGTCCTATTTTGTACATCTCCCTCTCTCCTCCTCTGTCACACCACTGACAGCTGTCAGCGCAGCTGCTGGGGCTCTGCGCTCTCGGGAATTTCTTCCCAAAACTACACCACTGTCCTTGTAAAGCTGGCGCCAAGCCAAGGTGGACAGATTACTGCTCACTAAGGGGATCAGGCAAGAAAGCTAAGTTGAGAATTATTGGGTTATCCATGATATCAGTCCATGATCTGATGGACCAAATGGCCTACTTCTGCTCCTATACCTTATGATTCATCGTCATGTGGTGATGATTCCACTCATCTCTGCACTGTTACCCCTGGAGTGGGGCGGCACAGTGGCTCAGTGGTTAGCACTGCTGCCTCACATTGCCAGGGACCCAGGTTCGATTCCACCCTCAGGTGACTGTCTGTCTGAGTGGGGTTTGCACATTCTCCCCGTGTCTGTGCGTGTTGCCTCTGGGTGCTCTAGTCTTCTCCCACCGTCCAAAGATGTGCAGGTTAGATGGATGGGCCGTGTTAAATTGCCTGTACTGTCTGAGCATGTGCAGGCTAGGTGGATTGGCCATGGAAAAAACAGGGTTACAGGAATAGGGTAGTGGGGTAGATCTGGGTGGGATGCTCTTCAGAGATTTGATGTGGCCTTGATAGGCTGAATGGCCTGCTTCAATAATGTAGGGATTCTATGAGTGGTGTGTGGTTGAATTCCTGACTCTCTCTTTGCTTCATACACTTGCTGAGCTCCGAGTAATGATATCATCAGGAATAGCCCCATCCTGAAGAATCATCCGTTGCCCTTCTGTCAGGGATGCTTTATAACATTAATGCCGAACATTACAAATGTACGTGGTTATATTTTTTTAGCTCAGATTTGCATATGAGGTTTCAGCAATTGGTTTAGAAAGTTTCTCTCTAGTTTGGCACACATTTCCGTCCAGAGCTACAATTGGTCTCTCATTACTCATGCACAGAAAAAGGGAAGGAAAGGCAGATTCCCCCAGCCCTGGACACCCGACGGTTTGCAGCTATTTCACATTATGATCTCATACCAGTGACTTCGCTGTAACGAGCGTTCAAAGTGTTCATTCTAGTGACACAGGAAATTCCGTCACTTTCCAATCTGCCAACGTGCATGACTCCCACGGAGAACAAAACTCAGGTCCAGCAGCTTTAGCCAAGCCAGCCTCTTTCGCTCTCAACTGAGTTGTCCTGGGGAGAGCCAAAGGTGCCCCTCAGTTTAAACAGCTCAACCAAAGGACAGGAAACCTTAACAAGTAAGGCACTCAGTGACTTCAACAGTTAAGCTATAGACAACCAAGAGGTGAATCAGTGCATTGATCATGTGCAACTCAGTAAACATACACACTCACGTACATATGGTTTCACAAAGACATGTACATTCTCACATGTGCACAGACATACGTGCAGACATGCACACACATATGTACATACACATGTGTGTAAATGTGCACATACACCCAATGCACATGCACTTACACACATGAACAAAGGAAACACACACAGGAACAAACAGTGTTTCACTATGTACTTCCTGTTCCTGGAAATCAGCTTATCATACAAAAACAGTGTGCTGCTAGTCATGTACCATAGACACTGTATATGGTAGGAAGATTCAGGTGAGTACCCACCAGGGCTAGGGACAGACAGGGTCACATTCAGACAGGTAAAGGTGCCAAATGAAAGGTAATGTTCTGAATTTACAGCACATCCCCACTAGTTACTTCATTTCACGCCATCAGGATAGCTTCCAAGTCCTAACACCCTGACCAGCCTCCCCGCAAATACAGGTACACCTTTCAACTCAGTTACTTCATGCAGTAGGGAGTTCCACATTCTCACCAGCCTGTGGCTCAAGAAGTTTCTCTGGACCTCGCTATTGGTTAATCAACGACTGACTGATATTTGGAGGAGGCCAGGTGGTTCCGTGGATAGCTTCCTTGCCTCCAAGCCAGAAGCTCTGGGTTTGAGTCCCCACCTCTGATCTGGGTGGTCCAGGAGGGTGGCCAAGCAGTTGGAGTATCAGCTGGCAAAGCTTAAAACGCAAGCTAATGGCTGGAGCTAAGAGTGGGAGAGATTCCTGGCCAGCCCAGAAGAATGTTGGAGTCTCCACCATCACTCTCCATACTTCCTGACTGTAAAAAGTAAATAAAAGTGCTGAAGAAGGGTCTAGGCCCAAAACGTCAGCATTCCTGCCCCTCTGATGCTGCTTGGCCTGCTGTGTTCATCCAGCTCTACATCTTGTTATCTCAAATAAAAGTGCATGTTGCCACACAACTCAGATTTTCTCTGTGCCACCTGAAACATACAACACAAACTTACAGTCATTGCTAGTGCTAGTCTTTCCCCCAGCAGCGAAACCATCTCCTTTATGTTTCCCTGATCAAAGGCCTTTATAATTTGACAGACCTCCATCTGGTCACCACTAAGCCTTCTCTTTTCTTGGGAAAAGTTTAATCTTTTCTGATGGTGGTTGGCAGAAACAGCCATGTACCGGATAGCGAAGAGATCACCATGAATATATTACTGAATTATCTCACTCTATGGACACAGATTCCCTCATTAATGGGTAATTTGGGTACTTATTCATGTAGCCAGGTAAACACACTCTCTAATGCATCCTGCCCAGTACAAGACAGTACCATCAAATATTTGGACCTGGGACACTTGGCTTTTTCACAATGACTGACATAGAAAATTTCTTTGTACCTTCTTTGACTCTGGCAAAGCCACTTTGAGAGAGAAGCCAAAGAACTGTGGATGCTGGAAATCAGAAACAGAAACAGGAACTGCTAGGGAAACTCAACAGGTCTGGCAGCATCTGTGGAGAGAAAGCAGAGTTAACGTTTCAGGTCCAGTGACCCTCCTTCAGAAGAAATAAGAACGATTCTGATGGAGGGTCACTGGACCCAAGCTCTGCTTTCTCTCCCAGATACTGCCCAACCTGCTGAGTTTCTCCAGCAGTTTCTGTTCTTGTAACTTGAACAGCAAGCAGGAGGCTGTATGCTGCCACTAACAGCAATGCATTTGAAGTTCACTTTTATTGGGTATCAGTGAGTTTCTACACTTTATGCACTATAGTGTACTAATCATTGCTCAAAGAGGACAAGGAGTTGGAGATTTTGCACCTAGTACATGTAGAAACAGGCTTAAAGAGAGAAGGGACGCTATATCATAAGACATAAGAAGGTGCAGGTAGGTTGGATGTTCATTGACATGGAGCTGCAGTTAACTGTCAATCTTAATTTTCAGTGCAGGCTCATTGACTCCATTTGGTTAGGGCTGTTGCCATGGGAAAGGATCAGTGATAGTCTCTGTGACTCTTCTGTTTCCATGAAAAGATGCAATGTCCATGTGAAATGCATGTGCCTACACAACATAGGGTTCCGTGTTTTAATGCATGCAGCCTCTAGACTGTGCTATTAGATCACTCTGATGATCCCAAATCTTAAAAGTTTACAAGTGTAACTCTCAGCATGTTTAATAAATAATAACTAATCCAAATGTTGCACTGAGCTAACCAGCACCATTCCTGAGGGTTCACTGCTTCAAACAGCAAACATGGAACCAATGTTCACTTGGACTAATGGCTTACTCATTCCAAATTAGTTACCCTTTAAAAGTTAGACAGGCTGGGCCAATACCCATTGGATTTGAGAAGAATGAGAGATGATCTTATTAAGACATAAATAATTCTGAGGGAACTTAACAGGGTGGATGTTGAGAGGCTATTTCTTTACGTGGGGAAATCTAGAATTAAGGAAACTAGTTTAAATATAAAGGGTCTCCTGATTAATGAGATGAAGAGGAATTGTATCTCTTCTGACAGTCACTAGTCCATGGAACATGTGTTCCCCAAACCCCACTCCAGAAAGTGGGGGAAGATCTGGTCATTGAATTTACTCAAGGCTGGGTTGGGTAGATTTTTGATTGACAAGTGAGTGAGGATTCTAGGGACGGTAGTAAACTATTGTTAACGCCACAATCAGATCAGTCACGATCTTACTGAATAGAGGCACAGGAACATTGGGCTGAATGGCCTACTCCTGCTGTGAATTAGTGTGCAGTTGGGTGTAAACGTGGAGGAATTTCAAGACAAGGATGATGATATTCATTCCAAAGGATGAAGGGTGAGTAAGGGATTCTGTATGGGACTAAGACTCACACCCAGTAGGTAAAAACATACAGGGATTTTAGGGAAAGTCAGAGTTCACAAAGAGACAGAGGATGGAAAAGAGTAAAGTGAGCAAGGGCAGCGCGGTGGCTCAGCGGTTAGCACCGTTGCCTCACAGCACCACGGACTTGGGTTCAATTCCAGCCTCGGGTGACTGTCTGTGTGGAGTTTGCACATTCTCCCCATGTCTGTGTAGGTTTCCTCCCACAGTCCCAAAATGTGTAGGCTAGGTAGGTTAGCCATGAGAAATGTGGCCCTTTGGCGACAGGGAAGGATACTCTTCCAAGGGGATCAGTGCAGACTGAATGGGCCAAATGGGTCTCTATTTGAACCGCTGGGACTCTATGATATGAGAGGTGTGGATCTGGAAGTGAATTCCATCTAATTGAAGATCACAGGGAGCCCAAGGTCCTGAAGAATGATCAGAGAGCAACCTACGTTAGTTGAGCAATTTAGCTGTTGGTCAGTTTGTGGCTTCCAGCATATCCAAGTTTACTTTGCAAGTGTCCCCTTGGCCTTTGACAGCTCATTAGGCTGCCAGGTTCACCGTCACAGCTACAAACATTTGCATTTAAAAATAATATTATGAAATGGGAAAATTTATCATAATTGGTGAGTTATTGAGGTCAAACCTGATCCCACAATTGGGTAGGAGGTAAGCACTTTACAAAGTAAAATATTGATGAGGAATGAGACATACCATCTTCATCGTGCTTCACACGTGATAACTTAAGAATAGAAGCACTTATATAGCACCTTTCACAATCTCAGGATGTCCCAAAGGACTTTAGGACCATAGAGTCATGTGGCACAGAACAAGCCCTTCAGCCCATCTTTTACAGCTCATCAAGTATTTGCATAGTGTTGATCTTGTAATAATGCAGGAAACACTATAGCCAATCTGCACACAGTAAGCTCTCATAAAGAGTAATGGGACAGTGATCACATCATCTGTTTTGTTTGTAAGTGATGTGGTGAAAGGGATTAACGTTGACTAGGAGAAATTTCCTGCTGCTCTCCTGAGCTCTCACTGGAGTTTCAGCCTGAAGTTTGCGTGCAGGTCGATGAAGCATAACTCTAGGCCACATATTTGTGACCGTGAGGTGAGAGAGTGCTGCCCATTGAGTCTCTGACTCTCAATGACACACCTCACGTCCCTGCATTGGAGCTTCAGCTCCCCTCCTGAGGCAGTCACCAACTTGGCGAGGCTGGTATGTAGTCCTGGAGAGCGAGAGCATCAGAACTGACAGCTCCAATGAGGTGCTAGTAGAAGCTAGTTGGATGGGACAAATGGCCTCCTTCCACTGGGAGCTTTCCCAGGTTCCATGGTTGACTACAAATGATGACCCAACATGGGGAAGAAAACATTACAAGTTGGCAGGCAGGAGAGGAGGGAGTTAGCGCCATTAATGTGGAAATATAATAATTTACATTTTACATATTACTTAATAAAAAAAAAGGAGTTTTCACTCAACCCTGATTGTCTTTGCTTTCTTTGGTCGACAGTCTAAGAGCAACAAATGAGTGGCATCTGAATCTAACCAAACAACATCACAGGGAAATCAAACTCCCTCCTCCTAGTTTTCAGTACCAACATCATACACGGACAAGAACCTCCCCAACAATCAGTTAAAATGCTCAGGAAGCCAACTATTCTTTAATAAACGGCATTGCCCCTTTCAGAAATGTCCCTTCCTCGAACAATTCTACGAAGTAAGCCACCGCTTCCAACCTCCAGCTCATTTCATACAATCGTTACAATGACTGTCCCTCTGTCCAAAAGCGTCTGCAATTGGTTTTTGCAATCAAACTCTCCTCAAACTGGCTTCACTTTGAACATCCAGGAAGTACACCATCATCTTAAGAGCAAATAAAATGCACCCTCACCACATCACCACTTCCTCCTCATTACAGAGGCTTTCTCATGAACCAAATTAGACTGCTCCAGACCAGGAACACAGCTTTTTCCATTTGAAATCTTTTCACCTTCCTGCCCAGCTCACTGCCTGCTCTCTTTCTAACCATCCTGTCTTGCTCCTTCAGCAGGGCTACTAAAGTACCTTTCTGAATATTTTAATCCTCTTTTCTCTATCAGTTAAAACATCCCATTTGGCAGAGGATGCTATCAAACATAAGAATTAAGAGCAAAAATAGGCCAATCAGCCCTTTGAGCTTCTCAATTCAAATGAGATTGTGGTTGATCTGTTTGTGTTCTGAATTTTACATTCCCATCTACCTTCAATAACCTTGGATTTGGTTGTTGATTTGCTCGCCGAGCTGGTACATTTGTTCGCAGGTGTTTCGTCACCCTGCTAGGTAGCATCGTAAGTGCGCCTCCGGTGAAGCGTCGTGTTCTGTCCCATTTGTTATTTACCTGTCTCAGTTGCTGGGGTGGGTGGTATCACTTCCAGATTTGTTCCTTAGTGGTTGGTCTATGGGGTCCAGCTCTACATGTTTGTTAACAGAGCTCCTGTTTGAGTGCTAGACCTCCCGGAATTCTTGTGCATGTCTTCGCTTGTCTTGTCCCAGGATGGCTACGTTGTCCCAGTCGAATGTGATAGTTGGTCATGTCTCATGGTAGCTAGTTGGTGTTCATGAATCCTGATGGTCAGTTTCCTTCTGGTTTGCCCTATGTAATATTTTTGGCAGTCTTTGCATGGAACTCCATTAAAAAACATGTACCCATATACCAACCACTAAGAAACAAATCTGGAAGTGATGCCACCCTCCCCACCAAACGAGACACATAAATAGCAAGCGAGACAGAACACCAACGCTTCACTGGAGGTGCACTGATGAACACGGTGACAAACATCTGCAAACAAACTTACCAGCTCAGTGAACAAGTCGACAACCGCATCAACTACCCGAGCTACAAATCTTCTCAAAAACCTTGAACCTCGGATTCCCCGCCTAACAACAATCTATCCACCTCCATCTTAACGATATTGAATGATCCCACCTCCAGGGGCAGAGTGTTCCAGAGAGAGAAAAAAAAAGTCTCACCTGTGTCCCGAAAGGCAAACCCTCTAATTTCAGACAATGTCTCCTGATCCACTCAGCTACAGGAAGGAGCTGTCTGTCCACATGCACCATGGGAAGACAATCCAGCATCTTACAAATGTCAAACAAATCTTCCTCGCTCTTCTGAGCTCCAGTGACAACACAGGAGCAGGAAGAGACCATTCGGCCCATCAAGCCTGCTCCACCATTCAGTATGACCATGGCTCCAATCATCCAACTCAATCCCCTGTTCCCATTTTCACCCCACATCCCTTTTGCCTTATAAATAGATCTGCCTCCTTTTTGAAAACAAACTCAATCAGTCTAATCTCTTCTGATAAGACAACCTGCTCAGTCCAGCTATCAGTCTAACCAGGCAACAACCCACAGTCTCTCAGGTTATTTTGTTTGGTTCAGATACAAAATCAACGCAGGGAAATGAAGTTTAACCTGAGTGATGAGTGGAAAGTAGCGGGAGGGGACTGATCAGCCTCCCTTTATGCTGTCAGTGGGGCTGCCCACTCCTGAAACCCACTATCCTCGGTCTCCATGAGAGAAAGAATAAACCTGCCTCCCAGAGCCACCTTTCCCTCACCCTCAGCCTTACCTATGGGCAGCAGCAAAGCCTGGTTGCCTTCACCCTCTGTCCCACATAAAGCAGTAGTGAATCAAGAAGGAGTATCTTCACAGGGTACACTCCTCACCTTACTTCTCCTGGCTTCATCCCCTAGGGAACTTCCAGAAGTTTAAGGAAAAGGGAGGAAAACTCCCAAGTTCAGAAATCACTACGACACCAGATTATAGTCCAACATGTTTATTTGAAACCACAAGCTTTCGGAGCGCAGCTCCTATCCCAGGTGAAGGAGCAATGTTCCAAAAGCTTGTGCTTTCAAATAAAGTCAACACAGTGTGGAGCTGGTGGAACACAGCAGGTCAAGGAGCATCACAGCAGCAGGAAAGTCAATGTTTCAGGTTCTTGCTATCTCTGTTTTCAAATAAACCTGTTGGACTATAGCCTGGCATCGTGTGACTTCTGACCTTATCCACCCCAGTCCAACACCAGCACCTCCACACCATCCCAACAGGTTGGAAGTACACTGAAAAGTCTAGCTGATCTTTATCCCCCAGCAACGGGTCTCTAGTGTAAAGCACTGGCTTCTGGTAAAATTCAGTACCTCAAGGGTTAATTGTCATTCTGCTCGGAGTACTAGAAGCTGCAAAGTTAAATGTCGATAGCAAAACAGAACAGGATGTTCCATCGTACAATATGCAAAGTAACTTCAAACCACTTCGGAGTGTATTTTGTTATTTGGTTAATGAGATTAAAACAAAAATCACGAAGTTAACTGGTTTTTACTGAGAAACTCTTTTTCTTAGATTCCCGCCCGCCCTGTTTAAAAACACAAAGGGTCAATAGCTCCATTGATTTGGAGCGAACTGGCCCACAATCTCAGTGGAACTCAAGACAAAGCTCTGGAGGGAGGGAGACAGATAGATAGATAGGCTGCAGTTGTACTCACCGCTCGTAGCCTCGGGGAAGCTTGACACTGAAGTCTGCCCCATAGTCTTCCTGCTTCAACAGGACTCCTTGCTATCCCCGCTCGCATGAAGTCGGCAGGTCGTCAGAACTGTCCCAGACACATCAGAGAGACGCAGCTCCTCCAACCACCAACACTACCCAGCTTCATTTTCACTTTCTCTCCCGAAAGAAAGGCTAACTCCCCTTCGCTCTCACACAGAGGTTAATGAGAACTTTCACAACTCCAGTCTCTCTCTCTCTAGTACACACACCCAACCCTTTTTCTGCTCCAGCCTCTACACCCCGTCTGTTTCTGCTCAGCTAAAATGCTTGTCATTCCTCTATGCAGATTAACGGAGAGAGGTCAGAGGGCGTAGGGAGGGAGTCCCAACCTGGTGCATGATGGCTGAGAGATAAATTCTCCTTTTTGGAGATGTGTGCCCCAGGGATGGGGGAAATTAAACTTGGAAAGTGGCTGTGGGGATGGGTGGAGTCGAATCAAAAGTTCCTTCTTTTAAAAAAAAAACATTCTGCATCCTTGCAATTGAAAATGAGTTCAAGATAATAAAAAGAAACGTGAATTATTTAAAATCTGGAAGCAGCACATTTCCATTGGGCTCAATAAGACCAGGAGAGTGTGAGGTTAAGGGTGACTGGACACAGCCAGAAAAGCTGCAGTGTCAAGCGTAAAGGTAAAAAGAGGTTCCATTTGACAATACAGTGTTTTTATTTATTAAAAAAAAATTCCATTTCCCTTCTAAGTATTCTAAATAAAAGTTTGTTGCATCCTGATTTTCACTTTTCATTTCTTAAGAATAAATCATGCTGCAAGTTCCACTGTTTTAGTACCTTTTTTTATTAACTCATGGTGTCGCTGTCTGGGCCAACATTTATTACCCATCCCTAGTTGCCCCTTGAGAAGGTGGTGGTGAGCTGCCTTCTTAAACCGCTACAGTCCACTTGCTGTAGGTAGACCCACAATGCCCTTAGGGAGGGAATTCCAGGATTTTTGGCCCAGTGACAGTGGAGGAACGGTGATATATTTCCAAGTCAGGATGGTGAGTGGTTGTAGGGAGTAGTGTTCCCATGTATCTGCTGCCCTTGTCCTTCTAGATGGAAGTGGTCGTGGGTTTGGAAGTTGCTGTCTGAGGATTTTTGGTGAATTTCTACAGTAATCTTCTAGATAGTATACGCTGGTGCTACTGAGCATCTGTGGTGGAGGGAGTGAATGCTTAAAAATCAAACACACATTGATAACAAGGTGTGGAGCTGGAGGAACACAGCAGGCTTTAACCTCACACTCTCCTGGTCTTATTGAGCTGAATGGAAATGTGCTGCTTCCAGATTTTAAATAATTCACGTTTCTTTTTATTATCTTGAACTCATTAACTCTCCGTTAATCTGCATAGAGGAATGACAAACATCAGAGGGGCAGGAAAGCAGACGTCAGCTTTTCTGCTCCTCTGATGCTGCCTGGCCTGCTGTGTTCCTCCAACTCCACACCTTGTTATCTCAGACTCCAGTATCAGCAGTTCCTACTATCTCTGAGTGAGTTAAAACACACAGTGATACCAGAAGATGAATGCATCGATCACATTGTGACTCCACATTGGAGTGTGCGAGACAAATGGGGCCAGTCTGTATCATTCGGGGACTGGCCCTCATCAATTCGAGGGTGATTTCATTGGTTCAGACATGTTGGGGGAGGGGAGAGGGCAATCACACATTCAAGGTCTTTCTATATGGAGAGATCCATGGGAAAAAGTGACCAGATGCGTGCTACACTTCAAGGAGGTTTACAAACATAGAAACCTGGAGCAGGAGTAGGCCATTTGAGCCTGCTCCACTGCTCAATATGATCATGGGTGATCCTCTATCTCAACACAACATTTCTAACTTTTCCCCGTCCATCTTGATGTCTATGGCCTAGTGGTACAATCTAATGAGACAATGTAACCACTGCCCCTTGACATTCATTGGTGTAACCCATCACTGAATTCCCCCACTATCAATATCCCTGGGGGTTACCAGAAACTCACCACATAAACACAGTGGCTACAAGAGCAGGTCACAGGCTAGGAATACTATGGTGATTAACTCACCCCCGGATCCCCCGAAGCCTGTCCGCCATTTACAAGGCACAAGTCAGGAGTGTGATGGACCCACTTGCCTGGATGGGTGCAGCCCCAATAACACTCAAGAAGCTTGACACCATCCAGGACAAAGCAGTCGCTTGATTGGCACCACATCCACAAGCATTCACTCCCTCCACCACTGACGCTCAGTAGCAGCAGTGTGTACTATCTACAGGATGCACTGCAGAAATTCACCAAAGATCCTCAGACAGCACCTTCCAAACCCACAACCACTTCCATCTAGAAGGACAAGGGCGGCAGATACATGGGAACACGACCTCCTGCAAGTTCCCCTCCAAGCCACTCACCATCCTGACCTGGGAATATATCACTGCTACTTCAGTGTCATTGGGTTAAAATCCCGGAATTTCCTCCCTAATGGCATGTGGGCCAATCTATAGCACACGGACTGCATTGGTTCAAGAAGGCAGCACTGAAAACGTGACTACACCTGAAATCCACCTCGGATTGGTTCTCTTTAGTCATTGGGCAAACATACAAATATACTTTATCTGAAGAAGGGTCCCCCCACCGGAAACGTCAACTTTCCTGCTCCTCTGATGCCTCCTGGCCTGCAGCGTTCCTCCAGCTCCACACTGTTGTCTCTGACTCCAGCATCGGCAGTTCTTGCTATCTCTACCAGCAAGAGTAGGCCACTCGATCCTTTGACCTGCTCTGCCGTGCAATAAGATCATGGCTGATCTGACTTTAACCTCTTCTCCACATTCCTGCATATCCTGATAAACTTCCATCCCTTTGGTCATCAAGAATCTATCCACTTCTCCCTTAAAACATATTCAGAACTTGGAGAAAGGAAGTCAATGCACTGTAGCCAAATCTGCAGATGACACTAAAATAGCTGGAATGGCAGGTTGTGAGAGGGATACAAACAGTTTACAGAGATATATCAATAGGTTAAGTAAATGGACAAAATGTTGGCAAATGGAATATAATGTGGGAAATGCAAAGTTATTCATTTTGGCATACAGAACAAAAAGTCTATTCAAATGGAGAGAAACTGCAGAAAACTGCAACACAAAGGGACTTGGGGGAGCTTGAACAAGAAACACAGAAAGCTAGCACACAGGTACAGCAGGTAATCGGGAAGGCTCATGGAATGCTGGCCCTTATTTCAAGGGGGTTGGAATATAAGAGTAGGGAAGTCTTACTGCGACTGTACAAGGTGCTGATGAGACCACATCTGGCGTACTGTCAGCAGTTTTGGTTCCCTTATTTAAGGAAAGAAATCATTTTATTGGTGGCCATTCAGAGAAGGTTCACTTGGATGATCCCCAGTAAGGAGGGACTGTCTTATGAGCAAAGGCTAAACAAGTTGGGACTCTATTCACTGGAGTTTAGAAGAATGAGAGGTGATCTCACTGAAACATATAGGATTCTTAAAGGGCTTGGCAGGGTAAATGCTGAGAGGATGTTTTCCCTCATGGGGGAGCATAGGACCAGAGGTCTTAAGTCTCAGAATAAATTTAAGACTGACATAAGGACGAATTTCTTCTCTCAGACGGTTGTAAGTCTTTGTAACTCCTTGCTGCAGATAGCTGTGGGGACAGAGCCCTTCTATTTAAGGCTGAGATATGGAGATTCTTGATCAATCGGGGAATCAAGGGTTACAGGGAAAGGGCAGGAAAGTGGGTGTGAGGAATATAGGATCAGCCATGTTCCTATTACGTGGTGTAGCAGGTTTGAGGGACCGAATGGCCTACTCTTGTTCCTTTTTTCATATGGTCTTATAAAAATATTTAAAGATTCTACATCCTCTGCATTTTGATAAAGGGAATTCCAAAGACTTACAACCCTCTGAGAGAAAAAATGTTTCCTCATCTCAACTTTCAATGGGCAACCTCTAGTTTTAGATCCTCCCACAAGAGGAACCATCCTTTCCACGTCTACCTGGTCAAGTCCCCTGAGCAGAATTTCTAGTCCAGGGTGTTAGGATGCACAAAAGTTAGGAGTTTCCCTCCCGAGGATCCACTCTAAGGATCTGAACCCCCCAGTCACCAACTCAAGTGTATCAGCCATGTTGAATCCCTAGGGATTACCAACTCCTGTTGCTGGAGCTTTGATCATTGGACATGTTGATCACATGACTGTTGGGCCTGTAGTACCTGATCACATGATGTCTACAAACTCTTTCCGTGTTCACCTTGAGGACAGAGAACTTCTGCTCCTGTTCTCACAGCTATTGTCTGAGACATTCGCAGAACCACAAGCTGTCCTACGAATCGTATTGAACTAGGGGTCAGGTTGAAGGAGTTGAATGGCCTAATCCTGCCCGTTATTTCTAATGACACATTATTGGCATCAGCAGTCATGTCCTCCACCTCCACTTCCACTTCCTAATTCGGGATAGTTGGCAGGTGCTGGAGACAAAGGTTCAGCCTGCATCATTTGTGGTAGGCCTTAGGAAGGGAATTCCAGAATTTTGACCCATTGACAGTGAACGTGCGCCGATACATTTCCAGGTCAGGATGGTGAGTAGCTCGGAGGGGAACTTGCAGGTGGTGGTGTTCCCATGTATCTTCTGCCCTTGTCCTTCTCGATGGTAGAGATGTGGGTTCGGAAGGTGCTGCCTCGGTGAATTTCTTTGATGCATCCTAGAGATGGTGCACACTGTTTGTTGGTTGCAGGGAGAGCGAATATTTGCAGATGTGGTGCCAACCATGTGAGCTGCTTTGAGCCAGATGGTGTCCAGGCCCTGCAGCATTGTTGGATTGCTATTGTGTGCTTTTGGTCTGTGCGGAGAGGGAACAACATCAGCTAACAGGGACAAGCTGAGTGGTCAGCGGATAATGGTGAGCACTGACAGGGCATGAGGTGAGAGAAGGATGCACTTTCTAATCTCAGATGGAGGCAACTTCAGTCATAGCTGATTGAAAGGTATGAATTTTAGTGACAGAGCAGTCCCAAGAACTCATCGACACTTGTTGGAAATGAGGCTGGAGGAAGCAGGAGTTAGGGACAACCCTTCAAAAGTATTTAGCTGGTGCTAAGAAATAGACAAAAAGTGTGTATGTGTGTGTGTGTGTTTGTGTGTGTATCATGGGTCTGATTTTCTCTGGTTCGATGACTGAGGGGAGTCCTTAACCAGGTGTATATCAGAGGCTTCTTTTTAAACAAACATTGGTTCTCTGATTCAATATGATGGCTGTGTTATGAATAGACCCCAGGGCAGGTCCCCCAAGTTATGTCAAGTTCCGTACAGAACACCCCAAACTCTCAGCTATCATTTAAGATAGGGTGCTAACAGGAACAGTAGGGTGCCAAATGATAGTGGGGGTGTCAAAGCAGCAGGAGACACTGATGAATGCAAAGCCCATGTGGGAAACCCAGATTATTGCTCTTCATAACATCTTTTTCAGTTGGGTCTCATCAGAAATGAGTGGGAATAGCCCCTTCTATCTCTTATCCAACCAGCTCCTGAAGCAGTGACCCATTTCTGTTTACACTGAGTCTTTGTGAACTACATCAAACAGAACTCACAACCTGAACCGCAACAACATCTCACGATTAAAGCAGGAATATTTAGAGTTTTAGATGTAGACATTATCAACATATGTACTCAAATGCAGAAGGATAGGAGTACAGTGAAACCTGTATAATGTCACCACACATGGCGCCATCTTATATACCAAGGTACCTCATACAAAAAACACTTTGGTACAATGTTGTATGAGAAACGGAGTTAAAAAGTTAAGCATTACTTCATAAAATAAGTAGAAAAACAAAGAAATAAGGTAATAGTTAACATTAAAGTCTTTCTTAATTTCTGAACAGAGTAGAGGATAGTGAAAAAATGCCAGCAGTGTGGGATTGACTGAGGAACGAACCAATCATCTTGATGAGCTGCAAGGCCTAAGAGAAAGACTGTAAGTTTTAAACTCACCAAAGTGTGGAGTCCTGGAGAATGGAACACCCTGTAGTGTACACTTCCTTGCGCAAGAGCGAAAAAAAACCCTATATTCTGCTCAGACAAGAAATCTTAATCCCAGTGCTCAAGGACTGCACATGTTTCATTGGCCTGATCCTTATCCTTCCCTATAGTTACGGCTTCAGCCTCTCAAATTCAGATTAGGTCTGGATTCTGAGCTGTGAACTAACTCGTTTCAAATATGTCCTCCAGGCTGCTAAGAGAAACATGGAAAGATATCGCATAGGGGTGTCATCATCACCCAATCACCTTCTAAAACTCTCTGGCTAAAAAAGTGAATCTGGAGGACTGCATGGTTGCGTGAAAAGAGAGGCAAGGAAGGAGCTTGTAATTACAGACCAGTCAGCCTATCATTGGTACGAGGAAAAAGATTGATAAAGATTCTGAGAAATGGCCTCAACTATCGAGACAGCACGGTGGCTCAGTGGTGCCTCACGCCACCAGGTTCAATTCCAGCCTCAGGCAACTGTCTGCATGGAGTTTACATATTCTCCCTGTGTCTGTGCGGGTTTCCTCTGGGTGCTCCGGTTTCCTCCCACAGTCCAATGATGTGCAGATTAGATGGATTGCCCATGCTAAATTGCCCCATAGTGTCCAGGAATGTACAGATTAGGTGGGTTAGCCATGTGAAATATAGGATTATGGGAATACAATGAGAGTCTGAGTCTGAGTAGGATGCTCTTCTAAGGATTGCTGCAGACTCAATGGGCTGAATGGCCTCTTTCCTCACTGTAAGGATTCTAATTATTCAGACCGACATTGTTTACTCAAGGAGAACCAGCATAGATTTCTTCAGGCAAAGTTGTGACTGACGAACGATTAAGTGTTTGAGAGCTAACAGGAAAGGCTGATGAGGGAATGAATCTGACATTGTTGACATGGATTTCATCAAGGCTTTGAATGACGTTACAGGTGGAAGACTAGCCAGTGAATTCAGAACTCACAGAATTAAGCAGGCGTTTGGTGTGATGGCTTTCATTGGCAGGAGAATTGAGTTTAAGAGCCGTGAGGTTATGCTGCAGCTCTATAAAACCCTGGTTAGATTACACTTGGAATAGTGTGTTCAGTTCTGGTCACTTCATTATAGGAAGGATGTGGAAGCTTTAGAGACGGTGCAGAGGAGACTTACCAGGATGCTGCCTGGAATGGAGGGCAGGTCTTATGAGGAAAGGTTGAGAGAGCTAGGGTTTTTCTCATTGGAATGAAGAAGGATGACAGGTGAATTGATAGAGGTGTACAATATGATGAGAGGCATAGATAGAGCGGATAGTCAGAGACCTTTTCCCCAGGTCGGAAATGACTATCACGAGGGGACATAATTTTAAGGTGATTGGAGGAAGGTATAGGGGAGATGTCAGAGGTAAGTTCTTTACACAGAGAGTGGTGGGTGTGTGGAATGCACTGCCTTTGGTGGTAGTGGAGTCAGATACATTGGGGACTTTTAAGCGACTCTTGGATAGGCACATGGATGATAGTAAAATGTAGGGTATTCAGGGTGGTTTTAGAGTACGGTAACAGGTCGGCACAACATCGTGGACTGAAGGGCCTGTACTGTGCTGTACTGTTCTATGTTCTATGTTCTGTGTTCTGTGATCTGAGAGCAAGCAGAACGTTGGATCCCAGTGGGTTTTGAATGGCAAGGTTTTGCCAATGGCATTTTTGTGAGGGTCAGTACTTGGCCCCTTGCTTTTCGTGGGTCATATCAATTATTCAGACTTAAATACAGTGGGAACAATTTGGAACTTTTTAGCTGATACAAAAAAATTGCCATGTGATCTGACATTGTGGAAGAAAACTAGACAACTGGGCAGAATAGTCAGGTGAGCAGAAACATGACAAATAGAATTGCATCCAAAGAAGTTTAAGATGTAAAGTATCTTTACCTAATGCAGCAATGCTTCTGTTGTCATTCATAAAGTAGGAAACTGGTGAGCAACTATCATAATATTGGAAGATGTTTATTACAGCTACTAATGTACAGATATTACATCCACAGATACATCAGTGTCTGGGCTAACACTGAACTATTCAGTTACAAACAGGAGTGTACTTCCATCAGCATGTCATGCTTCAAATGGACCCAGTTATGATGGAGTCTGAGATCCTCAGCACATGTGAGGGTCATATCATGAGCATGTCTCTTAAAGGTAGACTGCCATACTAACTACAAATATAACATTACACAATAAATAGACATAACACAATAAGGTGATGTAATGCAACTGAGAAGAGCAAATATGGTAATAAACAATCCTGACTCCCCAAAGCCTGTCCAACATCTACAAGCCACAAGTCAGGATTGTGATGGAATACTCCCCACTTGCCTGGATGGTGCAGCTCCAACAACACTCATGAAGCTTGACACCATCCAAGACAAAGCAGCCCCCTCTTGATTGGCACCACATCCACAAGCATCCACTCCCTCCACCACCGACGCTCAGTAGCAGCAGTGTGTACTATCTACAAGATGCACTGCAGAAACTCACCAAAGATCCTTAGACAGTACCTTCCAAACCAATGACCACTTCCATCTAGAAGGACAAGGGCAGCAGATACATGGGAACACCACCACCTGCAAGTTCCCTTCCAAGCCACTCACCATCCTTACTTGGGAATATATCACTGTTACTTCAGTATCATTGGGTCAAAATCCTGGAATTTCCTCCCTAATGGCATTGTGGGTCAACTCACAGCACGTGAACTGCAGTGGTTCAAGAAGCCAGCTCACCACCACCTTCTCAAGAGGTAACTAGGGATGGGTTATAAATACTGGCCCAGTCAGTGACACCCACATCTCACAGACAATTTTTTAAAAAAATGGTGAATGAGAAGTGTGGAGGAACAGAGAGGCCTCAGGGTGCATGTCCACATATCCCTGATGGCAGGGAGATAATATGGTTATTAAGTAATGAGATAAATGGTATATTGCCGTTTACTGACTAGACAATTAATTTAATGGGGAGGAAGTGTTAAAACACTGCACTAGAAAGACCACAAGGAGAGTACTGAAATCTTGTGTACAGTTCTCGTCAGCAGTCTATAGGAAGGATGTGAACAGACTGGAAAGGTACACAGAGGAGATTGACGAGATTGTGGTTGTGAATAGAGAAGCTTAGTTAGAGGAGAAATTAGACTGGCTGGGGTTGTTTTTGTTTTGGATTGGAGAATACTGAAGCAGATTTAACTGTGGTGTATAAAAGCATGAATAACCCAGAAAAAGTGGATCACAAGGACCTCTTTCCATTAGCAGAGAAGTCAATAACAAGGGGACACTGTTATTTAATGTAATCTGCTGAAGGGTTAGGGGAGAGCTGGGGGATAATTCTTTCCAGGTTTGGTGGGGGGTCAGGAACTCATTGACTGAATGCAGAAAACTCACCACATTGTGAAAATCTGACTGCTGACTTGAAGTGCTCTAACCTATAAACTCACAGGCCAAGGGCTATACAGTGGAATTGGGCTGGGGAACTCCGCAGAAGGGTTTCCAAATGTTTTCAACAGCAACTGCTAACTTAACTCAACACAGAGTAATTTTGGAAAACACACATATAACCAGGTGACAGTGAAAACTTTCACCCTGTAGTTTGAACATAATGACTAGTGGTAAAAGTTAAATATCAAACATTACAACTAGCACTAAGTTTTAATGAAACTGAGAACCATACTATAAGAAAGCTAGATTAGCATCAGTAGAAATACAGTCAGTAACATGGGGGTGCTGGGGGATAGGGGTTACTGAGTGATAGTGTGAGGAAGCTGGATTAACATCAGTAGAGATACAGTCAGTAACACAGGGCACCAGGAGGGAGATATGATACTGAGTTACAATGTAAGGGAGCTGGATTAGCATCAGTAGGGGTACAATCAATAACACAGGATGCTGGGGGGAGAGGGCTTACTGAGTGACAGTATGAGAGAGAGGGACTAACATCAGAGGTGATACAGTCAGTAACACAGGGTGCTGGCGAGGAGGGAGCGGTTACTGAGTGACAGTGTGAGGGAGAGGGACTAACACCAGTGGTGATACAGTCAGTAACACAGGGCACTGCGGGGTGGGGGGTTACTGAGTGACAGTGTGAGGGAAAGGGATTAATACCAGTGGTGATATAGTCAGTAACACAGGGCTCTGAG